>NW_004949336.1:4998-5505 GCF_000317375.1 Microtus ochrogaster | reverse complement strand
ATAAAATTGCAGCAGATTCTCACTACACAGTGTGTCTGTCTGTCATTCCCTTGCGTCGTATCCTGACTTTCCTATAGCCTTCACCCCTGTTCTACCGTGGATTGCAGTCTCCCAGAGGGACGGTCCGTGGCATGGCTCTATGTAGAAATCTTCTCTGCCCTAGTCAGGTTGAAAGGGCTTCTGCTCCCGCAACTAGCAACTGCATTTCTCACAGAGACATTTTATATCCAGCAGCGCTTCCTGCCATCAGGAGTCAGAGATCCTGGTCAAGTAGGTGGCCAAAGTCACTGGTCATGAGGACAGGCCTTATACACTGCTCTCGACCAAGTGTCTCGGTGCCTCTGTACTTGTCTTATATGCTGCCAAAACACACGGCTGAAGCAAACGGCAGAGATTTTGCCCCAGGATCTCAGAGGCAGAAGTGCTGACCCATCACGTGTCACATTCTGAGGCAGTGCTGACCCGTCACATGTGTCACATTCTGAGACAGTGACATCTTCACATGTG
>NW_004949336.1:3351-4855 GCF_000317375.1 Microtus ochrogaster | reverse complement strand
CACATGTGTCCCATTCTGAGGCAGTGACATCTTCACATGTGTCACATTCTGAGACAGTGACATCTTCACATGTGTCCCATTCTGAGGCAGTGACACCTCACATGTGTCACATACTGATACAGGGCTGACACCTCATTTGTGTCACATTCTGAGGCATTGACACTTTCAAATGTGTCACATTCTGACCAGTGATTCCCACACATGTGTCCCATTCTGAGGCAGTGATACCCTCACAATTGTCAATTTATGAGGCAGTAGTGATACCTCACATGGGTCACATTCTGAGACAGTGACACCTCATATGTTTCACATACTGAGACAGTGTTAACACCTCACAAGTGTCACATTCTGAAACAGTGCTGACACCTCTCATGTGTCACATTCTGAGGCAATGACACCCTCACACGTTTCACATTCTGAGACAGTGACACCTTTACATGTGGCAGATTCTGAGGCAGTGACACCCTCACATGTGTAACATTCTGAGACAGTGTTGACCCCTCACATGTACCATATTCTGAGACAGTGATGACACACTTATATGTGTCCCATTCTGAGACAGTGACACCCTCATATGTGTCACATTCTGAGTCAGTGTTGACCCCTTAAATGTGTCACATCTGTGTCAGTGGCACCCATGAAGGGGAAGAGTTAAGTCCAAAGGAATCTCAAACCTGGAGCCAGGATTGGGGTGTCTTTGACCAAAGAGGAGATGACTTTTGAGTGACAGGCAAGGGACTTATACTGTTGGTGACCTACTCATTTTCCAGTGATCAGAAGACACCTCTGGGCTCTGGAACCAGGAGGGTCTACTCTGGACTGATGGCAGCAATTACCAAGCTTGGGAGGACAATGAAAGAACAAGCTTCCTGGCTGCGGCTCAGAGAGGGTACCATAAATATATCTGGAATGTAATCTTGCTGGATGATTCTTTAAGGTTCCAAGTTAAAAATATAAAACCATGAATGCATGAGTGGATGGTGTTGGGCTCAATACCACATTCAAATACTTAAAGCATAATAGGCACACACAGTGTCAAGTTGGGAGCATAGGCCCCAGTCCCTCACATCTGTCCCAGCCCCAAGGCCTGGTCTGGACTCCAAATCCCAGCATTCCAGGTCCAAGGGGTCAGGACCCCTTCCCAGGGTACTTAAGTGATCTCCAGAAAGAGGAACACTTGGTCTCCCTTTCTTCCTCCCGGGGGTCATATTCCTGCAGCTTCCCGGTTCCCCCTTGGGGCCACCCGATAGTGCAGATCTCCTATTAAACCTGGATCTTTTTTTCTTTGTTTCTTTGTTTCCTTGTGTCTTTCTTTCTTTCTTTCTTTCTTTCTTTCTTTCTTTCTTTCTTTCTTTCTTTCTTTCTTTTTTGATTTTTCAAGACAGGGTTTCTCTGTAGCTTTTGGTTCCTGTCCTGGAACTAGCTCTTTTAGACCAGGCTGACCTCGAACTCACAGAGATCTGCCTGCCTCTGCCTCCCGAGTGCTGGGATTAAAGGCGTGCAC
>NW_004949336.1:0-3110 GCF_000317375.1 Microtus ochrogaster | reverse complement strand
ATATATATGTGTGTGTATATATATACATATATATGCCCATGGTTTTTGGTCTCTGCACTTTCACCCCTCCCTTCCCTTAGTAGCCAGTCTCTCACTGCACCATGCTGCCGGAGGCACTGGCCCCTCCCCCACTCCCTCAAGCCCACATTTCCCAACTAGCTCCTATGGAGCTACATTCTTTCCCCTCACTTTCCCAATTTGGAGGTTCAATTTCCACCTTCCCCTTCCTCTCCTACCTCACTGCTCCACTGCTGAACACCCTCTATGCACTGGGTTTGAAAGACTTAGAGGCACCTTAGCACTACTGCACACCCCCTTCCTGGGAACCAGGCCTTTAGCATTGGAAGGCACCCTAGCACTACTGCACCCCCTTCCTGGGAACCAGGGCCCTAGTAACCAACAACACGTGCAGGAGAGCTTTCCATCTTTATTGTAGTCTTTTTTTCTATAGACCCGGACCCTGGAACTGGGGTGAGATGACCTTGTAACCGCCATAACATTGATCAAGGCTCCTCCTTGTAACCATAACATTGATCAAGGCTCCTCCTTGTAACCATAACATTGATCAAGGTTCTTCCTTGTAACCATAACATTGATCAAGGTTCCTCCTTGTAATTGTTACAACATTGATTAAGTAAAGTTAGCTGACCATTAAATGAACTAGTCAAAATAGTAGACAAATGATTTTTGGGCTTTCCCTTTGATTTTGTACTCCCCCCTCCCTGATTTTGTGGTTTTTCCTTTAAAAGAGCTTGTAATAGACAAAGCAGTCATTCTTCTCCTCTTGAGGCTGGGGGACCTCTGCTGCGGCAGAATAAAAATTCCTCTTGCTATTGCATCAACCAAGTTGTGAGTGTCTCTTGGGGCGACCTCCTCCTTGGTGGGGCTTTAGGGCCCAACAGGTTAGCCCCTCCCATGCTCCCTTTTCTCTTTCAAATCTCCCTCAGGTAGAAAAGCAGCTAGGTTCCTTTTCTACTAATCATTCAGTCAGTACCAGATATTAGGAAAGAGTTAAAAAAAAGTTGAGGATGGTCCCCAAACTCCTATATGGGAATTGGTGAATATGGACTTTAAAGTTTTTAATGCCCGAGAGGATTCAGCTGAGTCTTCCCTATAGACAAAGCTACAACAATCTACAGGCCCAGGCCTTAGCAGCTGCCCTAAGGTCACAGGAAGGGGGACAAGGGAAGCCAACCATGGGGCTCTATCAAAGGTGGTCTAAATGGTCACATGGCATGATATTGCATTACAGCTGCTCAGAGGTTGTGCCCAATCTGCCAGCAACCAGGACACTGGAAATCACAATGCTCCTGTGCATGATTGTCCTCTATGCTATGCCACAGAGGTCTGGCCTCATCACCATCGGCAAGTGAAACTCTGCCAGCCTTCAAACGTCTGACACTGCCCAGACTTGGTATATCCCATAACCCTCTCCTACCCTAGGGTCATGCCACAAGTGGTGGGTAAATCCATTATTTTTATTTTTACTTGGGCCTTAAGTTTCCCTCACCAATTTCAGCTATGGGGGTAGACAGGACCCGTTCTTCCCCACTTAAAACTCTGTGGTGCACGCCTTTAATCCCAGCACTCGGGAGGCAGAGGCAGGCGGATCTCTGTGAGTTCGAGACCAGCCTGGTCTACAAGAGCTAGTTCCAGGACAGGCTCCAAAACCACAGAGAAACCCTGTCTCGAAAAACCAAAAAATAAAAAAAAATAAAAAAAAAACTCTGTCACTGCCCTACATTCTTGTAGGACAATTATATCCTTAGCCACTTCCCAAAAGCTTTGTTTCACTTCTTGGAGCCCCTTTTAATCCCACCCATCTCCAAGATTCTATTTTACAGGTTCACTCCTCCTGCCAGACATGTGCCCAGGCCAACCCACAAGGAGTTCTCCACATACACAAGCTTTGTGGACACCAACTGGGCAAAGATTGGCTGGTTAATTTCACCCATATGCCTACTCATAAAAAAACTTCATTATCACTTAACACTTGTGGACACTTTTACAAGGTGGATAAAAGCATTTCCAGTCTCCAGGGAAACAGCAGATGTGGTGGAGCTCAACATCTCCTGGACAATGGGACTCATCAAACAACAACTGAGCAAGCTTTCCATTGAACTCAGGTTATCTTGGCCCTCGCCTCACGGCCACCCAGCATTCCCCTATGGGCCTGAGCCCCTTTGAGCTGCTTTATGGCAGGCTCTTTCTCCTTAACCATCACCTCCCAGTTCAAACTCCTCCACTGGTGGGGTACCTACCCTATGTCTCCCTTTTAAGGTCCCTTCTCTGTTCACACACTGACAGTTGTCTTCCTGCCACCACACCAGTGGACCCTAATGCCCCTAAACCTGCCCTGCTCTCTCCAGGGGACAGAGTACTCCTCAAACAGTTAACTCCTAGGTCTCTTGAATCTCGATGGACAGGACCACACACAGTAATCCTCACCACACCCTTGGCTGCCAAGCTCTTGGGACACCTGATGGAGGAAGGTCATTGGTTAAAAAATAAAGAAACTGCTTGGCCCTCATAGGTAAAAACATAGGTGGGAAGAGTAAACAGAACAGAATGCTGGGAGGAAGAGGAAGTGAGCACAGAGACGCCATGCTCCCCTCTCCCGGGCACATGCGATAGCTCTGGTCTCTGAGGCACACACGATGAAGCTCTGACCCAGGATGGACGTAGGCTAGAATCTTCCCGGTAAGCGCACCTTTGGGTGTTACACACATTAATAGAAATGGGCCAAACAGTGCTTAAAAGAATAGTTTGTGTGTTGTTATTTTGGGGCATAAGCTAGCCAAGCAGCCAGGAGCCGGGCTGTGGGAAGAGGCCCGCAGCTCCTACAACAGACACCCATGCTGGTACCTTCTCTCCAGGCTCAAGCGGGCACCTACTCAAGACACTTGGTCTGTCCAGCAGACAAAACCTTCCACCCTCAATTTTTCCAGGATGCCACAATGAAGGGCCTACCTTCTCCTCATCCTGGCACACTCATCTTTAGCGATAACAATTTTTTCCCTAGACACATGCCTTCTCATCTCCCCCAAGGAACAGATGCCTGCCTTCTCCAGGATGACAGTTCATGAGATGCCTTTCCAGCCACACTTCTC
>NW_004949335.1:93936-94496 GCF_000317375.1 Microtus ochrogaster | reverse complement strand
CTGAAATTCTTCCAGGATAAGACTTACCTCACAGTTCTGGTAACTACCTCACCGCTAAATCTGCATATGTATGCTTCCTGCCCTTTGTTTTTCCTGTGACCTGAATCTCATTTTGGTGAGGTCTCCAGGACCTGAGAAATAGTTTTCTCTGTTTCTGACTGTGAATTTAAAGACACTCATTTATGTGCTGGGGATGTAGCTGATTGTGCAGAGTCCTTGGCAAGTATGCCTAAAAGCTTGGATTTGAGCTCCTCAATTGCATAAAGTGACAGGCTGTCCCAGGCTGAACACTGACACAGGAAGAAAATAGCTTCAAAGTCGTTCTTTGTCTCAGAGGGAGTTTTAATCCTGCCTTGGGCATTTGGTCTCAAGAAAGAGAGAAAGAGGGAGAGAAAGGGATAGAAAGAGAGATTCCTTTCTTTTTTCCTCTTATCAGTTCTGTCTGTCACTTCTCATTTTCCTGCGAAGCAGAGAGCAATGGGCATGATTTGGTTCTTAAAATGTTGGTTTCGGAAATTGTGTGAACATACAGCTTTGTCCCAAAGCCTCCTTGGTAATGC
>NW_004949335.1:58411-90822 GCF_000317375.1 Microtus ochrogaster | reverse complement strand
CTACTCCAGGCGGGAAAAGCTGGTCCCAGGGTCCAAGAGTGGGAGAGCTGATCCTGCCCCTCACAGACTGCAGCACTCAGGAAGGTAGGCCCTGCACTTTGTCCAGGCAGCACTGTAGAGCTGACCCCCATTGATGGGGGTACAGATGATCAGGCCATGGGAATGCTTGAGGGAGATCAGACCCCAGCCCTCATCTGGAATAGGGTAGAGTGGGTGAGGGGGAGATGACCTCCCTCCCTCTCCCACCCTTTGCCACCTGAGGCAGGTGGCTGATCTGGCCCTGAGGCGGCACAGTTGGAGAATAGGCACTGCCCGCTATTGGCAGTGCTGGGAATCAAATCCGGATCACCTGGCAGACCAGCAGTTCTCTTAAGACCTTCTGATTTCACCTATTAAAAAAATCATTTGCACCTTAAAAATAAGATGGGATTCCTTTATTTTAAAAATGTTTCAAGAGATACTAAAATCTTACATTTATATCATAGTTAACAAAAATGTTCCTCTGTATTTTACAAGAAGAGCGACAGGGACTGCTGATAGGGTGCATGACTAATCACGCTAGATTTCCTTTTTAAAAATATTTTTGGGATTTTATTTTAAATCTCAAAATTACTTATTTCATATAGTTGAGTCAATGAAAATCTCATACACATATATAGTCATATATGTATCAACACATATTTGATTAATCTAGTTGCTTTAAACAATGAAAAAATCCTGTAATAGTATATATATTGGAGCCAAATTTATTATTTTTCCCAGCAAAGGGAAAAATCTTACTTCATGAAAACAAAGGAAAATATAAAATCTTTTAAAACTTCAGTTTTCTATTTAATTGTTCACATAACTTTAAAAATCCATAACCAATGTAGCAAACATATTTAAATTATAACATTTTCCCTTCTGCCAGCAGTTTAAGTCCTATGATCCACAGGATTTCTGTGAAGGATCTTCACGGCACTACTGGCTGATTGCACTCAGGAGGCAGAGGCAGGTGGATCTCTGTGAGTTCGAGGCCAGTCTGGTCTACAGAGTGAGTTCCAGGACAGCCAGGGCTACCCAGAGAAACCCTGTCTTGGAAACAAAACAAAACAAGAAAACAAAAGCAGCAGAAAAGCCAGTTGGTGGTGGTGCACGCCTTTAATCCCAGCACTTGGGAGTCAGAAGCAGGCGGATCTCTGTGAGTTTGAGACCAGCCTGGTTTACATAGTGGGTTCCAGGACAGCCAGGGCTACTCGGAGAAATCTTATCTAGAGCAACTCCCCCCCATCCCCTCCCCACACACAAAAGTCACCTGAAAAGAGGGAACCTCAGCAGAGGAACTGCCTCCATCAGACTGACCTGTGGGCATGTCAATGTGGGCATTTTCTTTTTTAAAAATATATTTTATTTTTCCATTCAAAATTTTACACTTCCTCCCCTCCTCCCATTCCCCTCCCACTCCCCCACTCACCCTCCTCCCTCCTCCGGGGGCATTTTCTTAATTAGTGACTGACTGGGAGGTCCTAGGTCACTGTAGTGGGTAGTGGTGGATATCATGCCTAAGCAAATGTTCCCAGATTCAAGAAGAAACCATGTCTTGAAAGAATTAAAAAAAAAAACCCAGGCTGAGCGAGCCTCGGTGAACAAGCCAGTAAGCAGCACCCGTCCAAGGCCTCTGCATCAGCTCCTGCCTCCACTTTCCTGTCTTGGCTTCCCCAGAGGATGGACTGTAACCCGTAAGCCAAGAAAGTAATCTCTTTCCTCCACCAACTTGCTTTTGGTCTGTGTTTTATCACAGCATCAGAGAGCAAACTGGGTGGATCACTTAAGACATTTTCCAGGCTAGAATCACCACAAGATTTGAATATTTGATCGAAGCCTTATGAAAATGCCAGGTCATATACAGTGAATGTGTATGTGTGCACGCACACACATGCATGCATGCGCCACAAGGTGGAGTCCTTTGTTATTTTTTAGTTTTATTTTATTTTATTTTTTATTTATATTTATGTTTATTTATTTGGGTTTTTTTCTTTTGAGACACTGTCTGTAGCTTTGGAGCCTGTCCTGGAACTAGCTCTTCTAGACCAGGCTGGCCTCGAACTCACAGAGATCTGCCTGCCTCTGCCTCCCGAGTGCTGGGATTAAAGGCATGTGCCACCACCGCCAGGTGACATTTTCTTTTTTAAGCTTTATGTTTTATTTTATGTATATGCGTGTTTTGCCTGCAAGGGTCTGTGTAGAACGTGTGTGCAGTACCCATAGAGGTCAGGAGAAGGCCTTGGGTCCTCTGAAATTAAAATTACAGATATTTGTGAGCTACCATGTGGAGGCTGGGAACTGAACTCGGGTCCTCTGGAAGAGCAGCAAGTGCTCTTAACCACTTAGTCATCTCTCCAGCCTCAAAGAAGATTTGTGTGTGGGATTGAGTTAAAGGTCTGAAATGAGGGGCCATGCGCCTTCATCTCCTTTTCTTTTCTTTTCTTTTCTTTTCTTTTCTTTTCTTTTCTTTCCTTTCCCTTCCCTTTCCCTTTTCCTTCCTTCCTTCCTTCCTTCCTTCCTTCCTTCCTTCCTTCCTTCCTTCCTTCCCTTTCTCCCTACCTCCCCGTTTTCTTTCGTGAGACAGAATCTCAGAATGTAGCTTTGGCTGGCCTGGAACTCACCTTGTAGTCCTGGCTAGCCTTTAACTCATAGACATCTGCCTGTTTCTGCCTCCTGAGTACTGGGATTAAAGGAGTGCACCACCATGCCTAGCTAGCATTTCCATAAGGCTTAGTTTTGGTTGACCCTTCCCCCTTGTCCTTCTTGACCCCATATCCCTGCTCCTCATCCCTGCTCAAACCCTTCCACTTCCAGCAACTCCCTTCTCTTTCCAAATCACAGGTGTTCGATTACACCCCTCTCCTCCTTGAAGGTCACTTTTTTCTTCTTTCATAGGATCCTTTCTAGTTCTCTGATCTCTATATATAGTCCCTCCTGCATAAATATAGATATAGAAAAATTAGATCTATGACAGAGATCAATATTTGTTTTTCTAAGCTTATGTTGCTTAATATATTTTTCAGTTTCATTCATTTTTTCTGAAAATTTTTATAACTTAAGCACCAGAATAAAAGTTGATTTTGTGGGGGCTGGAGAGATGGCTCAGCAGTTAAGAACACTAACTGCTCTTCCAGAGGACCCGGGTTCAATTCCCAGCACCCACATGGCAGCTCACAACTGTCTGAAAATGCAATTCCACAAGATCTGACACATTCACACCAATGCACATAAAAGATAAAAGTTAAATAAATCAAAAAAAGTTGATTTTGTAAGCGCATATCACATTTTTATTATTTATTCATTAGTTGGTGGACATCTAAACCTATTTCATTTCCTTGCTGTTGTAAATAGGGAAACAATATACAAGGATGTGTAACTATCCCTTTGATAGAATATAGAGTTCTTTTTTTCTATTTTTTTATTGAGAAAAGGAAAAAAAAGTTTCCGCCTCCTCCCAGCCTCCCATTTCCCTTCCCCTCCTCCCACCCTTCTCCCCCTCCCCCCACTCCTCTCCCCTTGCCTCTCCAGTCCATAGAGCAGTCAGGGTTCCCTGCCCTGTGGAAAGTCCAAGGTCCTCCCCCCTCCGTCCATGTCTAGGAAGGTGAACATCCAAACTGGCTAGGCTCCCAGAAAGCCAGAACATGAAGTAGGATCAAAACCCCGTGCCATTGTCCTTGGCTTCTCACCAGACCTCATTGTTCGCCATGTTCAGAGAGTCCGGTTTTATCCCATGCTTTTTCAGTCACAGTCCAGCTGGCCTTGGTGAGCTCCCAATAGATCAGCTCCACTGTCTCAATGGGTGGGTGCACCCCTCTTGGTCCTGACTTCCTTGCTCATCTTCTCCCTCCTTCCGATCCTCATTGGGACCTTGGGAGCTCAGTCCAGTGCTCCAGTGTGGGTCTCTGTCTCTATCTCCATCCATCGCCAGATGAAGGTTCTATGGTGATATGCAAGATATTCGTTAGTATTGCTATAGGACAGGCTCATTACAGGTTCCCTATCCTCAGCTGCCCAAGGCACTAACTGGGGACATCACATGGGCTCCTGGGAGCCACTCTAGGGTCAAGTCTCTTGCCAACCCTAAGGTGGCTCCCTTAACTAAGAATTGTGCTTAAGTGCTCCGCTATCCAACCTTCCTTTATCCCAATCCTCCTTTTCCCCCAAGTTCCCCCCATCCTCCCCTTCTCACTTTTCTCTCCCCATCTCCCCTTACCCCCATCCCACACCACCCCCAAGATCCCCATTTTCTCCCCGGCAATTTTGTCTACTTTCCATAGCCAAGAGGATAACTATATGTTTTTCCTTGGGTTCACCTTCTTATTTAGCTTCTTTAGGTTCACCAATTGTAGACTCTGTGACAATATAGAGTTCTTGAGGTATGTGCCAGGAGTGGTATTGCTTGGTCACGTTGTCATTCTAATCTCAGCTGTTTTGAGAAGACTCCACAATGATTTCCACAATTCCTCACCATCAACCACTGGGATTTAAGATTGTACAGAAAAACTCCTTTCTTATGAGGGATTGAGGGTGTATCTCAGGTGTCCAGATGTGTGGGGCCTTGGGTTTCACCTCCAGCACTACAAAGATGTCCCTGAAAATCCCTGTAGGAAAGATAGATCCACCCAGTGTTTGCTTTTCTGGTGCTGTGCTAAGTCATTGACCAAAAGTGAACTGGGAAGAAGGGGTTTATCTGCTTTCCTATTACATATAGCACACCGTCAAGGGAAAACAGGGCAAGAGCTGGGGTAGAGACTATGGGGAGAATGTTGCTTACTGACTAGCCTGCTTGCTGGTTAGTGTTCAGCTACAGCCCCCCACACCACCCTGATCTTTCTGGCTATGGGATATCCACCATGTTTTAAAGATCCGTTCGTTTACTTGCAAATTTTATTTTTTCTTTTCAATTGAATAAAATATCACTGTGTATATGTAATATATTTTCAGCGTCCATTCATTAGTTGATGGACATCTCTACTGCTTCCATATTGTAACTATTGTTAATGGAACAGCCATGAACGCTGATGTGCATGTCTCTGTGGTGGGAAATGGAGTTCTTGGGATACATGCCCAGGAGTGGTGTAGCTGGGTTGTATGGTAGACCAATTTCTACTTTTGTGAAAAGTGGGCACACCAATTCTACAGGGGCTGCCCCAATTTTCATTTCCACCAACAGAGCATTGGGATCCCTCATTTCCCAACCCTCCATTGCTTTTTTTCCTTAATCTTAGCCATTCAGATGGGGGATAAGATGAAATATTAAAGTAGCTTTAATGCATATTTTCCTGACAGCTAAGGGTAGCAACACCTTCATTTTTTAAAAGCTCCTTTATTCTTGACAGTTTCCTACGTATACACAATGAAATATGATTCTCTTCAGGTCTGTTTTCCTTCCGTCTGCCCCATACCCTGCCCACCATGTCATCTACCTTTCTTATAAAATTCAGGCTCACCTGCCTAGGAATGGTTCTTTCCATGGTGGGCTGGACCCTCCCACTTCAATTACCAACCAGAAAAATACCCCTACAGACTGCCAGCAGGCAAATATGATGGAGGCAACTTCCCACTCGAGAATCCCTCTTCCTAGGTGCGTAAGTTGACAGCTGAAGCTATGATACACAGTCTTTAAAAAAAAAAAAACTCAGTTGGTATCAACTGTGTTCAAGGCTTAGAATAGACTTAGTATTTTGTCTCATTCAATTTTACTAGTTTTGTTCAGTTCCAAACCTGGAACAAAAGCCTGAGGTGCCCATTTAACATGTGGAAGTGGAGAATGGCTGCCAGCTTCTCCCTGCATCCTTCAGTCCCTACCCGTTACAGGGTCCTCCTGCCTGGAATACCCCACCTCCTACTGAGCTCTCCAGCACAGGGGACCGGCCTATTCTTCCATATACAATTCAATCATTTTGGTTACCTGGACTCTTTGTACCTTCGGTCCTCTTGGCTGCTGCATCTGGTTCCTAAAAATTGCACTGCTTTCTTTCAGGAGAGGATTCAGTGTAGCTAATGAATTGCTTCAGGTCATTGGTGTGGAGAGGAACCTACTCTCCAAATACAAGTAAGACATGCCAAACTATTCCATCTTCTCACTATCCTACTTGATGAGGTTTCCATAAGATCATCCATTTGGGTTTTCCCCTAGGCTTCCTCTTACTGCATGATACTTCGTTCTCTCTATTATGCTACTAACTGGCATCTTTTGTCTTTGTATGTATGTTGTCTGAAAAGTCCAGGGCAACGGTGTATTCATGTTCAGAAGATCCCGGGTTAGCAGTGTTCAGAGTGGAAAACATAACCAATATCTCAGGGAGATAAACGTGCTATGGGCTGGGCTTAGGCCCTTGACTTCAGTACTGATGTGTGTGTGTGTGTGTGTGTGTGTGTGTGTGTGTGTGTGTGTGTGTGTGTGTTGTGGTGTGTGGGTTATGGTACATTGCCACAATCCCACAAGTCTGCACAGAAAAAGTACAGCTGGCAGACCAAGAGACAAATGCGCAGGAATGTGATCTGGTGGAGATCCCAGTTTGCAGACGTCTGAGAACACCTGTCTTTTGGATAAGTTACTGTCAATTCTGTAGAAATCTTGTGGAATCATGCTGTTTCTCCCTTCTATAATATCGCAGCAGTATGTAAACCATTTGTTGAGATAATTTCTTCCTGTGTGGGCACCTGGATCCCCTCTCTCACACCGTGAAGCCCTGGTGTGAAAGCAATCACTCAGCCAAAGCTTTGTTCTAATAGTCAAATCTTTGTTCTAATAGTCAAATCTGCTAAGTTAGTCCCCACAATTACCCTTATTGACAGGACTCATTAACAGGAAAGGAGCCCCAAACAGGAGGCACTGAACAGGAGAGACAGTATGTCTGCTCTCCTGACAAGAGAGTCTGGGTGGGCCTGACTCAGCAGACTCAGGAAGGTGGTGGAATCTATTGGCCTTTTGCTCTAACCCAACAAGCTACTAATAGTCTGTATTTATTCTTCACCTTGGTTTCAATTAACATAAGATCATAGCTCAGGAAAATTAACTGTTTCTGTTTTTACCCCTAGAGATACATGAAAAAGGCTTGAGTCACTAATCCAGCCTCAGGGAAAGAAATTCTCACTGAGTACTGGCAGGTACCCTGCTGGAGCTGAAAGCAAAATCTTTAAAGAGGTTTTTTTTTTCTTCTTTTTCTCAGGCAGCTAGGTACAAATCAAGCATCTTGCCTTCCTCCCAGGCCCACCGGTTGCTATGGCTACCAAAGGTGAGTTCCCAGCTGCCAGGGAAGTGGAAATGTTTAGAAAGCACAGCAGCGCTGCTGCATTTTCCTAAAATTATCAACCACAAACTCCTAGTTACAGTTAAAAACTATAGTTAGTGCACGAGAACGCCTTAAAATTCTGTAATTTAGAATTCGTAATTTAAAGTCCCATTCTTAACTAATCCTCCTGATATCTGCCAGGAGCTTCTCAGCCACTACTCCACTCTGAGATGTAAGAGGCCTCCCTTACCTGCCTCTGGGACTCTAAAATGCGTGTTTGATGCTGTTGTCACCGGCTGTGGAATTGCTAACTTGTCTGTACATCTCTATAAACTGAAAACCTTATGGAGAACATTCCTTTTTTCTTCCTCACCCAAGGAATAACGAAACCTGCAGAAGAAAGGTGCTTGAGTCGGTTTGTTCTACCCTTTAGATCCTTTTCCCAGCCAGTTTTCGCTGGCTGTAGACATCCTGTTCTGAGGGAGCTCTAAGGCTGGTACTCAGTAGCCCCTGATTGTGCGTGTGTGTACAAGCGTGTGTGTGGGTTGTGGTGTGTGTGTGCTGGTGCTTGTGATTGAACCCAAGGCCTAATGAATAAAATTCTAGGCAAGCACTCAACCTCTGAGATATAGTCCCAGATCCCCACACCCCCACCTACTGGTTGTCTGATTTAGCTTTAAGGATGTTAAAATAGTTTGGCCAGATGTCTTTGGGAAGCCTTTCGGAAATACCCATGTGGAAAGGCTCAAGAGTAGGTGAGAACATTGCTGCTTTTTTTATTTGTGACATAAGAGTCACTCTGCCCTCATACTGCTACTGAGCACACTAGGTAAACTGAGGGAGGAGTGAAGCAGCTCAGCAACCCTCAACTTCCTGCTTCCCCAGCTGGTGTTGCCTGTCTGAGAACACAGAGTTCTTATCTTGTTTCCCCGAGCCAGGCCTCTCTCTGATCCCAGGCTGTGGCTAGGGAAACAGCCTCAGGGGCTGGCTGTGTTGCTCTGCTGATCTAAAAAGGCTTCTTCTATCGCTGCATTCCCAGAAGGGCGTGAGCGGCATAGTTGATAGCATCATCCTGATGTTCTCCCCTGGCTTGCTTTTTTTCCCCCCAAACAGCTTTTATATAACTCATGATTTTCTACAGCTTCACATAGCCACCTTTGAGTGTAAGGATCTATGATTAGTCACTATGAAAGTACTCTGAATCATCACAGGTAGATATGGCCCAAATGGAGCTCCATTCCCCAGTAACAAAACTACCAGGACAAAACAGTCATTCCAGAGCCAGGAAAGAAAATCTGTTAGGTCGGCTCCAGGACGATACACAATAACGTGTCTGACAGACTCCCACAGAGGAAGGAGTGCAGTTTCGCAAAGGCATGCCATGACTTTCTTATTTGTTTCCATGGTCTCGTGTACCTCAGGCTTGCCTTTAGCACTTCCTGTTTCTATGTCCAGAGTGCAGGGTTCGTAAGGGTGTAACATCATCCTCAGCTCAAATCTCCAACTTGATTCAGCAGAGCACAGACGAGAGCGCCCTCATTCCCAGCTGACAAGGCGCTCACTCTGACCCAGGCTCCGAATTCCTAGAGAAGGGGGCCAGGCAGCCTGGAGCCCTGCAGGTGCTTCTGTTTCAGGTTGAGGGAGAGAGACCCATATAGTGTTAAACCCCTTGCTGGACTAGCACATGCTCCCTGCGAACTGGGCACCAGGCAGTGCAATCTGCTTACTGTGCCCACAGGCGGTGCGTAATGATCTTCTTGGAGCTTATTCTCCAGTGCCCACCGCTGTGATCAGGTGAACGCTGGTATGGCGGTGGGGAGGCTGTGTGTTCTGAAGACCCTTTATGTCCTCAGGGATTGGCTGCTCTTGCTGGGTCCCTACTGCTAGGGCCACTGTCCTCCTGGTTTCTGTTGTCAGTTGTGAGCGATTATGCCCCCCCACTTCTTCCCTTTCTTTTTTTCCCTGCCTCTACCGAAGCTGCAGCTACTTGCGCAAGCTCCCCACTGTTCATCATCTCATCCTCCTGTCTAGCCTGCAAGATTGCTACTGCAGGCCCAGCTGGAAAAGAGGAACCATAAAGAGAATCATCCAGCCTCCAGGCCCATGTGCTGGGGGAGGCATGGTGAAGGGTCGCAGCCTGAGACAGGGATGGACACCATCTCTCCCCCCCGCCCCCCCCCCGCTTCTCTCCAGGGGAATACTGGATTTTAAACGGATTGTTGAAGAGCCACCTTTGAGGCCGGTGTTGGTGGCGGTGGCGCACTCCTTTAATCCCTGCACTGGTCAGGGGTGGGGTGGGGGATGGGGGGAGGAGGCGAGGCATCTTTGAGTTTGAGGCCAACCTGGCCTACAGAGCGAGTTCCAGGCCAGTCAGGGCTACACACAGAGAAACCCTGTCTGGAAACCCCAACAAAACAAAATGAAACAAAACAGCTAAGTCACTTTTCTATGTGGCCATCGGCGTGTGTGAACAGAACTTAGGCCTCCAGGTGTTGGGTCAGAGGATTGCTCTAGTCCTGGTGAGCTATCTAGCCAGGAAAGAGCTGGTACTGAACTGTCTGAATTAACGGGAGGCAAAGAAATACCCGGTGTGACCTCTGGAGACCTTTATGCCTCGCTGCATATCTTACCAAAGTCAGAGCCGTCTGCTGAGCTGTGACCTGGAGTCTCAGGTTTTGCACACCCACATGCCCGCATGCTGTGCCCTTCTTGCAGGCACGTCGTGCTCATTACACCCCCCAAATTGCCACTGCCTCTGTGCCTCGAAGGCTCAACCCACAGGAACCACCGGGGAGCAGAAAGCAAGAGCCAACAAGCCTAGGACTGGATACATTGGAAACTAAATTGGGCCTGAGGAGAGCCCTTCCAGGTTGAGGAGCGCAGCTCTCTCATTCTGGTCCCCGGACGCCAGCATCAGCAGATGCGTTCTTCCTCATCGACTCATCAGAGTATGGCATCTCAAGGCTGCAGTCGGGCCATCACCTGCTTACTCTGCCTGGGAGTCAAGGAGGAGCTGGAAGAGCAGTATGGTCAGTACCGGTATGGAATTGGTGTTTCTGTGATCGCTGGGAAGCAAATATCCCTGGCAGAAGGGAATGAGTGAAGCAGCAGCACCCACCGTCAGCTCACTTTATACATAGCTCTTCAGTGCTTTGTCTCTCCTTTTCGTGCACACTGAGTCCTGATGCCCTGATCTTTCTCTGGCTGTTTCCTCTTTTGCAGATGTGAAATCACAGATGATCTTTCAGGCTGGAGAGGGGAGAGAGAAGAAAGGTGTACAGGGCCAGCCTGGAGTGGGAGGAGCGGGAGCAGACAGTGAAGGAGAAGAATTAAAAGGAGGAAGAGGAGGCCCCTTTGGTCCTGATGCTCCAGGTCCTGTGGGTGATGGGAAGAAGAATGGTGGCATCAGCGGAAGTGGCGTGGAGCAAGAGCAAACAGAGCTGGTTGCTGAGGGTACAGAGAGCTAGAAAAGCCTAAAGCCTCCGGAGAGGCCGATGGCCTGCCACCACCTTCGGTTCACCCAGCGGCAGCTGGAGCAATGGGAGACCATTCTCCAGCACAGTTGAGCCAGCAAGGTATGCAGACACGCCTTACCTTGCCCCTAGTGGGCAGTTTTCAGAGAACACATGCTAGTTCAAGGTGATCTTGGTTCTCTTCCAGGGTCCCCTTATCCCCCCTTGAAAGAAAGACCACCTGGCAACTCTAGACTGCCCAACTCCATCCTCCTGTAGATGGGTGCTGGGGTATGAAGAAAGCTAGGGCAGCCGCGAAGGAAACTATTTTCTTGCTGTATTTAAACGAGTCCGGTTGGAGACTGCAGCAAGGCAAGGTCTTGCTAGAGCAGAGGGAGAAGCCTGAGGTTGGAGTTCTGCCTTTGCTTGAAATTTTATATCTGTTCATCTCTTGATTGCTTTGTGTGTCTTTAAATTACATTGGACCATGATGTGTTTTGATTAATGTTTTTTGTTTTGTTTTTTTTTTGTTTTGTTTTTTGGCTTCCCCTTTAAGTTGGTACCGGGTGGTGGTGGGAGAACTCAGGGTAAATTAAGCCTCAAGGTGGATGCTGCAAACATTGTTGGGGGCAGGAGGAGGGGTTGATAGGACAAACATTGAAGCATGAATATGAAATATACCGTGCCTGCTTTAATTTCATCCACAGGGCCACATACTGAATGTGTTTTGTTTGTTTGTTTGTTTGTTTGTTTTTCCTTTTAGGAAGGATCTCTCAAGATGGATGGGTGTAAGTGAGTCCCAAATGTAGCTCTGTAATCTGAAAAAAAAAAAGCCGTTTGGCAGGATAGCCATTCTAAAACTCACCTGAGATCTTGAATACCTTTGTCCTAGATATATTAAGTTGGTGGGCTGTTGTTGAAGTCTCTAGGTTTGGGGAGGGTCTTTAAACTCTGTGGGTACAAAATGGAGTCAGAAAGCCCCAGCATGAGAGAACGTGGCTTCCTAAAGGGAAAAAGAATATTACTGCCCTTTACATAATGTTTCGGTAAAGAATGATGTAGAAATCCCCCAAATTTGACCTGGAGGGATGGCTCCACCGCTAAAGGCTAGGCTCACAAGCAAAAATATAAGAAATCATCCAAATTTATGAATCTATGAGCTCTGTGTTATTATTTCCAATAGTAAATTTAAGCATAAATTCTAAGAGGAGGGAGGGAATTTGTAAATCTTCAGCCATTGTAGTGATGGGGTGGGGAGAGCATACAATGCCTGCTTCTCCTGGCATTGCTGCTTCAAATTCACCACCTTGCTGGTAAAGCAAAGTAGTGAATGGCAGACCTGAATTTAAATTGTTTGGTATATCTTGGTGTGCCTTCCTGATATATGAAGAGTCCACATATGATGGTGTTTACCCATAATGCCACGACCCTGGAGGTAAAGATCAGGAGTTCAAGGCCAGCCTGGGGCACATCAGACCCCGCCTCAAATAAAAGCAGACAGACGCACGTGCCTCAAAACCACACGTTCATGTTGGTAGTGAATGTCTTTCTGACATCAGATCGTTTTCCTCATCCCTGGCAGGTATCATGAAGAACTGTTTTGTGTGATTGGTTGATGGTGGGGGCTAGACCTCACTGTGGGTTAAATTCTTACCTGTGGTAGTTTGGAATATTTTTTCCATTTTTCTCGGGCAGAGGTAAGTGGATTTGCAGCTCACTGGACTCAGAAGTGGTCGCGTGAGAGCAGGGGAAAGGCCAAGCTGTACAGGAGTTCTTCTGGGAAGAAGGGAAGTAACAGATTCAAAGGGGGCATCGGGATAACGGCATTAGGTGTATCTCTGAGTTCCCTCGTGTGTGCGCACTAATGGAAAGGCCCTGAAGACTGGGAGGTCGCGTCTCTAGAACAATAGCTGTCCTCAGGCCCCTAAGGCTACTACGTACATCCCAAGGCTACACTCCAGGCTTAAGCCAGTTCTGGCTCAGGGTGCTCAGGGCACAGTGCGTAGTATGGCATTCGCTTTCTGAGGAGTTCAAAGCAGCCCTGGAATGGAGAAGCTGATAATTTCAAGCTGCTTTGTCCTGCCCTCAGTTTACCTAGTGTGCTCTAAATGGCCCTCTGAGGGTAGAGTGATCCACATGCCACAAAGAAGGGGAAGGACTGTGTTTTAAAATTCAGACATCTTAACATGAATGTCTCCAAAAGGCTTGTCCCACACTTCGCCTGCTCTGCTTTCTGAGCATCATCAGAACTATATTGTGAAAGTGTCCTGGACGTGAGCGTGGTCCTCATTTCCCTCCCTAGAACAGTCGGCTGGCTCTCTTTGTAAACATTGCTATTGCTATTGTGGAGCTCCGGGCCATGAGTAGTTCTGAATTTGCAGGCCACATACTTAAAAGGGAGAAGTGCTCCCTCTAGTGGCCCAGGAAAAAGAGGCTGCATTCAGAAAGAGCCCTTTGCCTCACCCTATATACAAACTAAATGGCCGGAATCTACTACAGAGCCTGAAACGTTTCCTGGTGCTCCCTGGGCTTTGCTGAAGGAAGGGCGCAGTGTTTTCCGTCCTAACAGGGTTCTTCAGGCCTTTCCCCTGTAGCTCCGTGGCTGGAAGCCAGAGTTCACACACATTGAGCAGTTACTATACCCTCAGTCCCTCACTGAATTAGAACAGCACGAAATGAAGGGCTTCTTTGTCAGGAATCTACGATCTCACAAGTTGGGTTGAGCCTATAACTCAAGAATAAAGCACTTGTCCTGGCATATTTGAAGCCCTAGGTTCAGTCCCGAGTACCTACCAAAAAATTCAACCAAATGTCAGTTGATTTTTTTGTTTGTTTGTTTGTTTTATCAGCATGCTTTTTAGTGTACTAATGAGGTCCCTTATCCTTGCGAGTGCAGGACTAATTTGAGATTAGGAGCATTGCACACAGAAGAAATGGGAGGAAGAGGACCATCTGGGCCCTAGAACACCTGTCTCTGAAGATTCCAGTGTCACCCTAGTCCCGGAGCAAGATGGGAATGGCTTCTTCTTGTGCCACCAACATCTCAAGTGCCTATGCTGGCCACAGCAACCTTACTTCTCAGCCATTCTTTCAGCAATAAAGAGGCGGATTCTCAATATGTTTGTTCCATTGCCTTTGCGATTTCTAAAATATTGTTGTAAATATCTTCGTGATTCTAGTATTATAGAAACGTCCCTTAAACAGAGTAACTAAAAGGTAGCCTTTCATAATGTGGCATAATTGAGTCGTCTTCCATATCCCCTACACATCACAGGAAATCTGCAAATATAGTGATGGATCACACTGACCTACACATCCTCCATTGCCACCCCTTGTCACCCCGCTGCCTTCAACTCACCCCACTGCTGTACATACAAGGAAAGACAGGGCAAGCTCCTGCTGAGAATCAGTGTGTTCCCAGATGGGGCTGAAGTCTGCCACTATTCACGTGTGTTTTCCAGTGCTGTAAATGACTTGGGGGGGGTTCTCTGATGATGAGCTCAGTAGTCCAGGAGGTAGATGCGTCCAAAGTGGGGTGAGGGCAGTGGGAATAGCCAGTGACTGCCTAAGGCCCGTTACACTCCAAGCTGGGCCCTTGATTGAGCCAGATTTCCAGATCCACCCCTGCGTGGTCCTGGGCACTCAACATTGCTGTTCCCGGTTAGTCTCGGACAAATTGACAAGTGCTTTTGGCGTTATCATTCACATTTTGTACACTAGTGGTGACAGGCATTCTTGAAATTGTTCCTATTCAGTTCACAAGGAGGTGACAGGCACTCTTGACACTGTTGTTCAACTTAGTTCATGGCTGGAGGGTCAAAAGTCACTCTTGACTTTGTCTTTCAAAACCTTTTGTTCGTGACTCTTGACATTGTCATTCCTATTGTGGGGGGTGCCATGCCTGGACTGGTGGTTCTGGGTTCGATAAGAAAACTAGCTAAGGGCTGGAGAGATGGCTCAGCGGTTAAGAGCACTGACTGTTCTTCCAGAGGACCTGAGTTCAATTCCCAGCAACCACATGGTGGCTCACAACCATCTGTAATGAGGTCTGGCGCCCTCTGGCCTGCAGGCATACATAGAGGCAGACTTTCTATACATAATAAATAAATAAATAAATAAATAAATCTTTTAAAAAAAAGAAAGAAAAAGAAAACTAGCTAAGCAAACTATGGGGATCAAGCCAGTAAGCAGCTCCCCTTCACGACCTCTGCACCCATTCCTGCCTCCAGTTTCAGCCCGGTGTGAGTTCCTGTCCCGACTTCCTTCACTGGTAGACTTTGATGTGGGGCTGGAAGCCTAATCAATCCCTGTGTCATCAACTTGCTCTGGCCATGGTATTTCATCATAGCAGTAGTTACCCTAGCTAGGACAGTCCACAAGGGGACAACAGGCACTCTTGACATAGCTCCCACGTACTTCTCAAGACCGTCCCCAGATCCTGGCAAGTGCGACCCAGGCTTGCCTAGAACTGCTTCCAAAGTTTCTTTGGCTTTAGACAGTTGTACACAGCAGGTCCTAGGGTCACACTGTTACAGGGACTCCCCCCCCCCCCCCAGAGATGACCACTCAGACCCAGTGTGTAGCCACCTGAAAGCCTTTACTCCAACTGGCTGGGACCACACCCAGGTGTTTGGGACAACAGGCAATGGGACATTTCCAGCCTGGACGGAGCACCCATGCCTGTCAAATGAAGCATGCCCTCGGAGCCCAGCTCAACAGTCATTAGAAAAGACCATAAGATCCAAGAGCATCAGCTCGATGGCAAGCCAAGCCCTCTCTGTAATTAGAGGTTTAACCTGGGCAACAGTGTTATCTATGCAAAGAAGGCACTTCCGAGCACTGACCATCCCCTGATAAGGAAAAGCTGGAGAAGGCCACGGTGTGCTGTCTGTGACACAGAACCACATGTAAGTGGTACTCCACAGGCATCTTGACTTTTTCAGTCCCTATTAGTCCACAAGGGGGCGCCAAGAAACAGGCACTCTTGATATAGTTGTACCCTTTAGTCCATGTCTGTGGGCCAGTGAGGGGACAACAGGTGTCCTCGATTCTGTCTTCCCCTTTTGCACAACAGGAAGCAATAGGCACTCTGGACATTGTCACCTTTAGTCCACAAGGTGACTCTACATCCAGGACCACAGGATTCTTCCTGAATTAGGAACCACCTATGCCCTCAAACCTGTAACATCTGTGCAAAATTACAAATGTGGTACGTGGGGTCCCTTTGGAAAGTCAGGCAAGCAGGCAAGGTAGGAAGAGAAGCAGTCACTGCCCCTGTGGCTCAGCTGTCACAACAGGAGATGCGCTGGAGAAGTTCACTCGTGGAAGGCAGAGCCAGCCAAGACGGTGGGCATTAGGCCAGCTGCTGCCCAGAGGCGAAAGGATGGAGTCCGAAGGAGCCCTCTGGGATAGGGCTCCAGTTGCCTGCTGCCCTTCCCACCTGCCAGGGGCCCTGCGTGTCAAGTCAGCTCCAATACCACATGACTCCGGCAGTGTGAGTCCTGTGCTTCCATGTCTGTCCTTCACATTTCTGAGACTGATGTTCTGGCACAGAAAAATATGTAAGTGAAAGAGCTTCCTGTTTGGTTTCCATGGTTTCATGAAAAGTGGAGCCTCTTTTGTGCTAAAAAAAGAATGTCACGTGGAACTTTCACAAAACCCTGTTAGCTTTGTCCTTCCCGTAGTAGCTATGAGATGGCAGGTGACTGCCCTCCTCCTGACAGAGAACCATCTAGTGTGCAAAGTAGAGAAACAGTAATATCCCTGGCTGGGGTGTGGTGCTGCCATGGAGCTAAAGGGGAGGGGGAGTTGGCTGGTCCAGTGGTGGTGAGTTATCATCCAAGATAAAGGTGGGCACAGGACAGCAGATCTATTATTGTTACTTGCTTCTCAGTCTGGGAGCCTGATGTGTCTGAAAGGGACAGAGAATGGCAGGGTGACATCACAAGTATTTCCTCTTGTGTTTTGGATACTGTGTGTGTGTATCTGTGCGTGTGTGTCTGTGTGTGTGTGTCTGTGTGTGTGTGTGCTCGCATATCTGCATGAGCAGATAGACAACAAATAGAAAGGTTTCAATACACTTTAATTCTTAAATCCTGAAATATAAGGAAAATGTAAATGGACTAGCATGGAAAGCGACAGCTATTTAAGCTAGTTCTACAACCAATAATGTCTATAATTTTCAATTATGAGGTTTAAAAACAACATCAAAACCCACAAAATATTAAGCTTTTTTAAAAAATAGAGATAAAAAGATATATATTTTTTGAGACAGGCCTTCCCCCATGAAGCCCAGGCTAGCCTTGATGTTGTAATCTTCTTGCTTCAACCTCTCAAGTTCACAGATTCATAAATTGATGAAATTTTTACCTGCAATATCAGAGACATGTTCACACTAATGATATTATTTGTTATTTATCTGTAGTTCAAATTTACCTTACCCACTTCCAATTCATCAAATGCAGTACTAGTACCTGTTTCAAAATTGGCATATGAAATAACTTGATCTTTTTGATGTTTGAATTTCTGTACACTGGTTCTTTTACTCTTTCCGTTACTGAATCAACAAATTTGTCAGAGTGAAAAACCTAAGACATCCACTAAAATCAAAGCAGGAGGCAAGCCTATTATCATCTTGTTGGGAAGAAGTAGTCAAGGAGGGAAACTGATGTTGCATTTTCATAGATATCTTTTGGGTTGAGACAGGATCTCCCTGTGTAGCCCTGGCTGGCCTGGAACTTGCAATGCAGACCAGGCTGACTTTGAACTCACAGAGATCCGCCTGCTTCTGTCACCCACAAGCTGTGATTACAGTCCAGCACAAACATTCTGTGCTCCCATAGACATTTGTATGTATGTCACTACAAAGTCAGGAGGGTGACAGTGCGGAGGGACAGACATATTGACAAGTTTTTACATCAACTAAAAATGATTAAGATGAATTTACTAATAAACTTACTCAGAAAAAATATTCAATGACATGAAAATAAGTAATGAAGTTGAGGGGCTCTGCCCCAACCACCACTTTAAGGCAGGGAGCCCACGAACGGGTTTCACTTAAACCCTCTAAGGAGTTAAAGGAAATAGAGTTATATACTTCTGACTCAATGAAAGTTTAAGTTTGCCGAAGCTTTGCTTTGACGAACTGCTGCCTACCTAGCCATTCAAGCCCCTTTCTCTTGACAGAAGAAGCAAGTGTTTGACAAACTGCCTTGGAGAAATGACCTTGGCTGCCAGCTGCTCAGAGAGCAAATCTTGCTTGTTTCAAGATAACGGGAACTGTACTTGTCTGTCTCTGTGAAATAGCCAAATTGCCTAGAAAACGTGATTTGAAGAGATTTGAAAACCACAGTTTCTCCCTGGAAACTAGCTTAATTGTTCTGTGTTGGCACCCGCTCGACTTCTCCATGTTCAGCGAGCTGTGCAGGTATTTTTTTCGGCAATGGGGTCTTGCTGTCAGTTTGTGGAGAGGGACATAGAGTCTTGGCAACAACCTGAGTTGTTTACTCAATTATATGTAAATTATTCCTGGCGCTGGAAGCTTTGTTTGGTGACAAGAAATGCCCAGTTGGGGTTCTGTCTCCCCCATTATTGGGCAATTTCATCATAGACCATCTTCATACATGTACATATTTTTTTTCTAGTTCCATCCATTTACTCCACAAATTTCATGATACCATTTTTAAACAGGCAAGTAATATTTTATTGTGTAAATATATTGCATTTTCACCCATTCTTCTGTTGAGGGATATTTAGGGTGCTTCCAGTTTTTGGCTATTATCAATAGAGCAGCAGTGAACATGACTGAGCAAGCATGTCTGTGGTAGGACAAAGCATCCTTTGACTATATGTCAAGAATAATATAGCTGGCTAGATCAATTCCCACCTTCCCAAGGGGCCACCACACTGATTTCCTCGTGGCTGTACAAGTTTGCACTCCCACCAGCAAAGAATGGCTGTTCTCCTTATTCCACATCCTCTCCAGCATGAGCTGTCAAGTGCTTTACTGATCTTAGCTACTCTGACAGGTATAGGATGGAATCTCAAAGTAGTTTTGATTTGTGTTTCCCTAACAACAAAGGGTATCAAACATTCATTTTAAGTGTTTCTTAGCCATTTGAGTTTTCTCTCTGGAGAACTCCATTTAGATCTGGACCCCATTTTTAAATCAGGTTATTTGTTTTTCTGATATCTAGTTTACTTTTTGCATTCTTTTAGATTTATTTTTTAAAAAATTTTTCTAGACAATGTTTCTTTGTAGCTTTGGAGTTTGCCCTGTAACTAGCTCTTGTAGACCAGGGTGATCTCGAACTCACAGAGGCCTGCCTGCTTCTGCCTCCCGAGTGCTGGGATTAAAGGCGTGTGCCACTACGGCCCAGCTAGATTTACTTTTTAATTTTTCTGTGTATGGGTGCTTTGCCTGCATGTATATCTGTGCACCATGTGCATGCAGTGCAAATTGCTTGAGACTGGAGTTACAGACAGTTGTGGGCTGCCATGAGGGTGTTGAGAATCGAACCTGGGTCTTTAGGAAGAGCAGATAGTGTCTATAACCATTGAGCCATCTATCCAGCTCCATCTAGTTTGTTTGTTTCTTAATTCATTACATATTTTGGATATTATTCCTCTATCATATGTGGAGTTGGTAAAAATCTTTCCCCATTCTGTACGCTGCTGCTTCATCTGGATGATGGTGTCCCTACAGAAATTTTTCAGTTTCATGAGGTTCCATTTATTAATTGTTGATCTTAGTGCCTGTGCATTAAGTTAACAGTGTTTTCTGTTCAAAGGGCCTTTTCCTGTGCCAAAGCCCGTGTGTTTTCTAAGGAGAGGTAGAAATGGGTGGATCCAGATGGTAGGGGAGGTGGGGAGAAACTGGGTAGAATAGAGGGAGGAAAACTGTAATCAGAATATATTACGTGAGAAAAAAATCTACAGTTAATAAAAGGGGGGAACACCACAGGAAAAAGAAACGTGTTTAATTGCTCAGAAAATGTATCTAGAGGTGGGGTCCTATCCCCAGCTGTATATATGTAAGTGCACACCATTTGAACTCCACTTTTATAAACAATAAACGTTTTCATTTGGGTCTCTCTTCTTGAAGCACTAGCAAGGGTCTTGGTCTTATAGCTAAGGGATTTCTGCTGTAGTCTCCAAGTGGTTGGGCAAATCACTTGCTGGCCTGGGTCATGTTCCAATAACAACAGAATGTATAAGTGCAGAGAAAAACAAAGGACACAGAAACTTTCTACGTGTTGGAGAAAAAAATTAAAATATTAAAGGTAAAATTTCCAACAAAATTTAACAGAAGAGAAAGAGAAAAAGTAGGAGATCCAAGAAACTATTCAGTTTGAAAAAGATGCATTTTGATCCCAAAACGCATTGCTCTCATGAAGCAGTCTCTGCTTCTTTAGGGTTCTCAGATATCCTTAGCCTGCTGTTTGATCTTCTGAGGCTATTTTCTCAAGACATCCTCAAGCTACTTGTTTGAAACAGACCACAAAGTGTGTCAGAAAAGGGTTTTTAAGCCAACCAATCTTGGGAACCTGGAAGATCATTCAAACTTGCTCTTGCAACCCTGAACTTGCGGGGGGGGGGGCATTGCCTTTCCCACACCAACCACTCCTGTTCCCTTCATGTACCCCTTGTCTGCTTACCTCGGATGGTGCATGGTTGGAATCATGGTTGTTCCATTATAGACGATACCATGCCTATACACAAGCAGGGTAGAATTTCACACTCTGTACTCCACTGTCTACTTTCAGCAATTATGTTGTCTAGCCAATAGGATTCTACTGGCACCCTATCAAAATCGCCAACCTCTAGATTTACCCTGGAATATTTTTAGATGGGTCCAAAAATCACAGTGTTTCGTCATGAAGTATCTCAGCATCTCTGAAATATAGACCCTCTCGTCATCTTTGTCATAGCAGAAGGTGAAAGTGTCATAGAGAATGCCTCATTGCACATACCCATGTCAAACATGCAGAGATGCTTTAATTTACGTATCTACCATGACCCTGATCTAAAAGTCCATTCGTGCAACTGCCTTCATCTGACTTCCTTCACTGTCTTTACAGCAAAGCGCTGGTCTGGGAGAGTAAGACACATCAGCATTCCATTTGTGATCTGTATGAAACACATACTTGTATAATACCTTTGTTCTTTATGCTTTTCTAGGAGTTTGAAGTATGTATGAATTATTTTTGTCTTTATAGTGCCACATAAATTGCAATTTCTTACTCTTAAGATTTGATGGATGGTGCAGTGGAGATACGCTGGTTAAGTGGCTTGAAATATAATATCCCTTACTGTGTATAGCGCTGGATGTCTTGGAATTTGCTATATGTACCTGAGTAGCTCTTTCTAAAGCCAAAAGAAATCAGGTTTTCAAGCGGCAAGATCTCTAGCACACCATTCCAAGTCTCAGAGTAACTGATACCCAGGTTAGAAATAAATAGCTGCTATACTTTGCTTCAGCTTCAGTCTGCCAAACATCGATTCAGTGATATGCCAGGATTTTCTTCCTCCAGACTTCTCCACTGCCATGGACAATCATTCTTTCTTCTTACAATCTCGTATATTTCTTCACAACACACTGCCTACTCCATGTCAAAAGAATGCTTGATTGACCCCCAAAATACAAAACCCATGTCATCGCCATCTTCCATATCCATATATGAGCCCTGGGAGATGACGGCATTGCTGATCAAGGCACATGTCCTGGGCTCTTCCTGGAGTAGCTCCTAGCAGAAGACGCCCAGAGCTGAGGAAATCCAACTTCAGTTCTCTCCTGAGCGCCTTGCTAGCCCCACAGCACGAGGCTAGGTCCAGAAACCCTGAACTTGTGGAACTCATAGAGGATCTGGTATCTACTGCCTGGGAGCTGAACAGCTCTGGTAGTCTGTGATCACCCAGGCCCCTACGCTGAGCTGCTTAGCACAAGCCTCCGTTCACGTCACGTGATCGGCTTAGGCCTCTAGTGTATGAGGCCAGGTTCCTGCTTTAGTGCAGCTGCCGGATCCTGAGCACCAGGAATCATTGGCCAGAAGCTACATGTCCATCAATGTTTTTGAGATAGCTACTACAGTAGCTCCCAAGGACCACGTCACACTGCCCCCGTCACCCTTCTATCCCTAAATTGAACATTCCATCAGGGAGGGAAGAGTTCCTCTTGGTTTAGTAGGCTGAATATCATAGCAGGCAAACAACACAAAAATCTACAGCCCACTGCGATTTTAACTACACCAGGTAGTGCATTTCCTCAGGGCTGCCTGGGATGGGAAAGTTGCCACCATATCTCTTCCTTCAGCTCTTCCTTCAGGGTACCACACTGTGTGGAGCTCCAAGAATTAATTACATGGTCTCTGTTCTTCTACCAGTTAGCTTTGTCAGACAATGTGTGCCAGTCTGAGAGGGAAGGCTCACCGGAGGGATTGTTTGGATCAGATTGACCTGTGGCCCTGTTTGTAGTGGGATGGCCTTGATTGTGAATTGGCAGAGGAAGACCCATCCCTCTGGGGGTTGTTACCACCTCTGGGCAGGTGTTGTTGAGCCGTGTAAGAAAGCCTGCAAATGAGCCAGCAGGCAACCTCCCTCCATTGCTTCTGCTTCAAGGCTCTGCTTGACTTCCAGCCCTGACTGCTCTCACTGATGGACTGTATAACCTATGAGTTGCTTTTGGTCTAAGTATTTTATCACGGCAAACAGAAAGGAAACTCGAATACCCTCTTCTTACAGGAGAGGGCAGTGTGGAACTGTGACCACACAGGAGGCGTCTAGCCTCAGCGTGAGGCTGACTGTTGATCTGGACCGAAGTGCTGCAATGTCAAAGGCCTTTGTGCTTGCTTCTCACGTTAAACGTTTTATTTGTAAGTTTACAGGGGATACTAGAGTTCAGTCTGAAGAGAGGCAATGAAAACATGCTAGAGAAGGAGGTAATGGAGTATGACAGCCGATCTGTGTTTGTATGTTGTGTGTCTGCACTCATTTACGTGTATGTGTGTGGATATGCATGTTTTGTGTGTAGGTACATGTAGAGGTCAGAGGGCAAGGTTTTGCGTCTTCCTTAATGGCTTTCTACCTTTTTGAGTTTTTTTTTCTTGAGACAGGATCTCACTACGTAGCCTTGGCTAACCTGGTACTCACTTTGTAGGCCAGGCTGGCCTTGAACTTGTAGAGCTCTGGCTCTGGGATTAAAAACATGTGCCACCATCCTTGGTCCACGTTCCTTTTTAAGATAGTGTTCCTCACTGAATCCGGACCTCACTGATTGGCTAGACTGGTTGGTCATTGAGCTCCAGGGATCCACCTATCTGCAGCTCTGGGATTAGAATAAGGTACCAGCAGGCCTGGCATTTCAGTATGTGCTGGGGGTCCAAACTCAGGTCTTCATGTACATGTGGTAACCATTTTCCTGACTCAGTTGTCTCCCCCACTGAGCCATCTTACCAGGACCCACTAAATACATTCTTTTTAACCATTTCCCGGTGCACTTGTTTGTGCCGTATGCACACGACATCACGGGTGGGCAGTGGTGCTGCTGACAACAGGGGCCAGTGTCTTTCCTTTTTCTTAGCAGAAGGGATCCTCTAAAAGCTCCTCTTAAGAGACTGGCTGTGTGCTTCATCATTTCTAGTCCTTCTTGCCTGGGTTAAGTTGTGCGTTTGCATTGCAAAGCGTTACTCCCGAAAGCACAAGAAAAAAGAAGAAACTTGACAGTTGGAGATGCACCATTCTTCACTCCCGAGGGCTCTCTGGTGCCAAATCAGTTTTATTTTCCCCTGTGAATTAGAAACAGGATCTGAAGAAGCAGCTTGGGGGAAAGAGGCCAGAGAACTGCTTTTACGGTTGAGTTCTGCTTTGCAAACTTGAGGGACCCTTGCTGCAAGCCATCTGGAGAAGAAGGATGGAGATGGGGGTCTCCCAGGCACAGCTGATGATAGTGATGCGCAGTGCTGGCTTTGTTGATCAGCTGATGAATTTGTTTCCTGCACACTGTCCCTGCGTGTGACTATCATGTCATGTCATGGTTCTCTCGGCATGTGCTGAGACTCAGTTTGATCTGTTAATGACTAATTGAAAGGTTGTCCTGTACCCGAATCAAGAAACTTCCTAATATATCAAAACCATACTGCGGTATGGCTGTGTAAAAGACTGATTATAACTTGAAAGATGAAATTTTTTCTTTCATGTCTCAAATTTCTTTTGTATTTCTTTCTTGTTTTGGTGTTTTGTTTTTGCTTTTCAACACAGGGTTTCTCTGTGCAGCTTTAGATGTCCTGGAACTCGTTCCATAGACCAGGTTGACCTCGAACTTCTAGATCTGCCTGCCTCTGCCTCCCGAATGCTGGGATTAAAGGCGTGTGTTACCATGGTTGAGTCTTGAATTTCTTCCTTAATCCCTATATTTTCCACATTAAAATAGCCTATCCACACATGTTCTCTGTACAATCCTAAAAGCAGTAAACCCCAGTGTATCAAAACAACTTTATCTAAATGCAGTGGTACTGACCTGGCTATGTTAGAACTAGATGCTGTTGGCACAGAGGGAGAAGGCAATGAAACCTGGGTAGACTGTCCTCTGCCACTGGAACCTGCAGTGTAATAGGTGGGGATACTGAAGTACCAGGGCTCAGGTTAAACTTGCTGGCTTTGTCCATTGTACCGCTCCTGCGTATTTACAGAGAGTCTGTTTCTGTGTTTTCTCCCAGGTTGTTGGGTAATATTAGGAAAGTTTCCCTCTCTCTCTTTCACTTTGCTCACTGGCAACACGAGGAGATTTAGGCATTATTATTGCTGGGCCTGAACAGCACTCTGGTCAGATCAGTGGACAGTGTATCCTGTTGTTCTTCAGACCCTGAAATCGGAGGTTTAGCCCCATTCTGCATAAGGGACATTAGAGATGTCATCTCTGTGGGCAAGTGGCCTTACACCCATTCCATAGAGGTTGACAACCTGTCATCCCTTCAGTACGCAGGAGACAACCCCATGTAAAAGAACTGTAGCTGGAAGGAGGCCTGCCTTTTTCTTGCAGCAACTTGCTATGTAGTCTGTACGCATCTGCCAGTGAGCCCAGTACAGCGTACAAGGATCCCCTACTCTGAGCGCCTGATGGAGGCCTACTCACTGCTCCTGCTCCCACCATGGATGGCTGCAGGGACTGTCAGCATAGAGTGCCTGTCCCTCAGCAATGCCCACTGGATCAGTCCCCAGAAGACCAGACTCCATCCTTAGCAACATAGCAGTGTGAATCCACTTTGCTCCTGGTACCTAAGGCAATCCATGGCTGCCAGAAAGGACAAGGGCCACACCCTGAGTCAGGCTGAGGCAGCCATCTATCTGCTTTTTAGAGTGTGGAGTCTGAGCCCCATTCGGAGGGCTTTTTCTCAGGCTTCACTGTGGTAACCGTTAGCACTCCAATATCGTTAGCACTCCAATATCGCTGAGCTGCTGCTTCCTTGTGACGAGCAGGCTACAAGGACAGTTGCTAAGGAAACCAGGTCTGGAAACAGCAGGCCACTGTGTCAGACGGTGAGCACACAGGCTGACTTTCAGCTTTGTGATCCCTCGCAAATGTAGGGCCAGCCAGTTTCGCCATGGTGGAAGCTAAAGTTTTGTCAGGATGGGGACTATGTGCTGTTCCCCAGTCTCTAGAACCTCAGGTTCGGCGACCATTTGTGCCCTGCCAGCACCATGGTAATCCCTGGTCCCTGGGTTATCTGCCTCGTGCTGGTCCGGAATGCTGCTGGCAACGTTATCTGAATCTCCACAACCAAGCTCCCTTGCCCTCTGAGCACGGTGGTCACTGCCTGTTCACCAGGCACACCCTCATGGCAGGTCCCCCAACTCTTTAGTTTTTATTAAGTTTCCCATCTCTGGGACCAGGGTAGCTAGGAGGAAACAGGGTCACCTTGTGAGGCCAGGGGATGGGAAGGAAATCTCCCAAGAAATCCAAGTGTCTGGGCCAAGTAAAATGGGCCAAGTACAGGGAATCACAAAAGGGTCTCATGGGGTCTCCCAAAGGGCAGCTGCACTCATGAGTATGGCTGTCCTGTCCAACTGCAGTACCTCCCAAGCCTCAGTTTACGCATCTCTTAGCTGGAAATAACAGTAATTAGCATAATTTCCCATACAGGCATTGGTATTTAGAGTAGAGTTGATCTTTCTCCATCGGCCCTGACATGTGACTGGACTAGCAAATTGTGAAGGAGATCAAGAGGGATTTTTGCCTCTGTTCAGCCGGGCTGTGGGACCAGCTGGCCACGACACGAATCCTGGACAACTGCTTTCCTAAATTACTGGCTGGTAAGCCGAATGGGTGCTTCTGCTCTCACCAGGCAGAAATAGTGAGTAAGCACAGAAAAGCAACTGTCGCTGGATTTAATGCTGCAACGTCACAGGAGAGAGAGCAAGAGATTGTCTGCCTGTAAACTCACGCAAGCCCGAGCAGCCTGCTTACGTCATCTGAAAAGAAATATTTGGCCCAATCACAGTGTTGTCTCTTAGCACCTCTCCTAACCACGGAGAACTATGCTTGGACCAATCCTAGGCTTTTCCCTTTAGCAGCAATCACCTCTCTGCTAGGCCTCCAGGGGACGTTCCCCACCCTCTCCCCTGGGTGGGAAAAGTTTCGAAGTCTTCTAGAGTTTGCTGAGGTTAATAGCACAGCAAAGTCTAGCGCAAAGTGTTTTAAACATTCCTGACAAAGGCTGCACTTTGAGGAGCCAGGACAATCAGCTATGACTCTTTCATAATTTTTTTTTTTTGGTTTTTTTTTTTGAGACAGGGTTTCTCTGTAGCTTTGGAGTCTGTCCTGGAACTAGCTCTGTAGACCAGGCTGGTCTCGAACTCACAGAGATGCACCTGCCCCTGCCTCCTGAGTGCTGGGATTAAAGGCATGCGCCACCACCGCCCGGCAACCCTTTCATAATTTTATCACAGTGCCCTTTGAGTGTTCAAGGATGCTGGTACTGACATGAAGAAACTCTGCCTGGCTTTCCGACAGTCCATTTGTTCAAGGTTGCCTAGGCAGTTTGGGAGAATCCCACAGCTCCTGCTTAGCATCAAATGGGTCCATTTTCCAACATCCTTGTTTTCTTACTAGAAAATGAACATTAGAACAAGCACAAGTTGTTAGCATTCAGGCATAAGGTTGGCCCGCCCGCTATCACCTGGTATCTGTCAGTATTTAGGCAAATGTCTAGCCAGCCCCAGGGTCCCATCCCTGCACAAGTGCTTGTCAGTATTCAGACAAAGGCCTAGCCAGCCTATGGTTGTTCACTACGTCATGTGCTGCATGTCTGCTGTAAGGCTCTGGACACATGCGTCAAGGCCTTTTTAAAAGCAAGCTCCGGGGCCCCTCACCTCTTCTGCCTCCCTTTTCTTTCCCAGTTGACTGGCACTAGTTTCTCTTTCTCCCCATCTATAAACTCCCACGTGGGGCTGCTGCACATTGTGGTCTGTTTTCACTCTCCACTAAACTGCAACACAAATAACCTAAATGTAAAGACCTTACACTTCCTACCAGTAGTGATTGTGAAACAGATTCTAATACCACTTCAGCGGTGTTTTGAGATGCCTGTCCAGTGGCTCAGGGAGATAAGTCACCTTAACGATATCATGTTAAGTTCAGATTATTTTGTGCTGTCCTTATGCTTGGGATGCCACTCTCTTCTTCAGGTCAGACTTAAAACTCCAAACCCATGTGGCCCCAGGGAAATGGCACTGTCTTGGGAAGTCCCTGCCTAAAGGGACTTCCTGTGGAAGGTTGAGAAAAGTAATGGGGTCTGCTTGGTTCTTTGGGTTCCCCGGGCTAGAGGGATGATGAAATGCAAGCAGCCCACATCCAAGGAGGCTTCATTGAGAAGAAAGGCCAGAAGCGTGCCCTGGGAGCTTGCCCATGTTCAGCCAAACGCCTTGCAGTGGGTGAAGACAGAGTATGTGGATGCCTATTGGCTAGTGCGCTTGGCAATCTCTATCCTCTCTGCTGTGGTGGACGCAACGGTAGGAAATCAACACACGGCAGATTCCACTGCCACTGAGAAATGTGTGTCTAGGCCCAGTTTGTGGATGGAGGCAGAAAAAACCCTCCCAAGCCTCCACTGTGGGTCTGGGGGTGCTCAACTATGCCGTCTGCATGGTCGGAATTAGATTTTTCGGGGCTGGCATGGTGGGATGTGCCTTGGTACATGCTGTACTCCAGTTGTTTCTATTTTTTTTTTGTCAAGGGAGCCAGGGGGGTCTGGCCCATTTACATACCCACAGTTATACAGCTATTTATTGCCTCTGAATTCAAACATTCTTTCCTGAAGAGAGAGGCCGCAGAGGCTCATATGACTGAGGAAACATACTAAATTCTGGAGAGTTGCAGCATTCACAAGAGTCCTTCCAAGGGTAGTAAAGTAAGTTCAATTCCGAGGAGAGGAAATCCTCCAGGTCAGTCTCCTGCAAACTATCCATAGAACTCCAGGGGCACAGCTATAGATACAGCTACCTTTGAGTGATCTGTGCTCTGGTAACTTTTCACATATCCCCCGATTAAAAACCCTGACACACTGATTGGTTCACTGGCTGGAATCACGAAATTTGGTTTACCACAGGTGAATCTGTGGTTTGTTCATAACTCCTCAGGAAAAGACACACAACTGGTGAAGGCCCTGAAGATGAGAGACAGGTACCTGAGCAGAACAACAGAATTTGCCTGTCCTTGTGGTGAAGAGGCAGCAGTGGCCTTCAACAAGGAATCAGGAACCCCACTGGTGTTGGGCTTCAAGTTCTGCTCCAAATCCTGACTAACACAGGCTGAGAACTCTGAAAGGCTGGGGAAAAAGAGCAGGCCCAGGCAGGTGGCTTGGCCGGAGGGGTTTGCTAGGAGTAAACAAGATCCTCAAGGGTTATCTTTCTGTAGCAGGAGGACCCCCAACAGAGATCGGAGCTCTTCAGCAGCAGTGGATGCTAGAGACAATAGGATGTGAAAAAGTCCTACCTTCAAGGCAGCAGCCATGAAACAGTAGTAGGCAGTATTTAAAAGCTCACAGAGATAGTCAGTTGCAAGGTCCCAGGGGAAGACTGTGGCAATCAGAAACAAAAATAAAAACAAACAAACAATAAACCTCACCTGGCTAGGGAAGAAAACTGAGAAGGGACAACCCACACTCATCCCTTTGATGCTCTCCTTCCAACCAGTCTGAGTCCATGCTGGGCAGCAGTGGTACCCACCTTTAATCCCAGCACTTGGGAGGCAGAGGCAGAGGCAGGTGGATCCCAGTGAGTCTGAGACCAGCCTGGTCGGCAGAGTGAGTTCCCCGAACATCTAACTCCCTGAACATCTAGGGCTATGCAGAGAAACTGGGTCTCTCTCCATCTCTCTCTTTCATACACACAAAAAAACAAAACCAACAACAAACCCCCCAAACAGCCAGGTGGTGGTGCACGCCTTTAATCCCAACACTTGAGAGGAAGAGGGGGGCAGATCCCTGTGAGTTTGAGGCCACCCTGGTCTACAAGAACTAGTTCCAGGACAGGCTCCAAAGCTACAAAGAAACTCTGTCTCGAAATAAAACAAAAGCCAAAACCACCAAAACAACAACAACAAAGCCCCACGCTGATTCTTGACAGGAATTTGAGTCCCAGCTGGCTCCTGGCTCTGGACCTGCTCTGAGAGATGCTGCTTTTCCTTGGAGAGCTACTGTTTCTGCCACAGCTGTGGAGACTGGGTGCTTCAGCCATAAGCAGGGCAATTTCTTCAGCCTTTGAGACACAGCAGAGATGGGAGATCTACCATTTTAGATACTCAGTGACCTGCTCTCTGCAGACTTGCTCTGCCAGAGACTGTGCCCAGTTGGCATACTGAGACACTCTTGAGAGCTTGCTGCTGTGACCCTTGGCTAGGTACCCAGAAGCCTGCTCAGACCTTAGCTTATTCGTTCTAGCTCCCTATCCAAGTGTCCACTCTTCTGTTTAAAGTGCTCTGGTTGGTAAATAAGAGTCCGTCTTGCTCTTCCCCTTCACTGACTATCCACTTTATCCCTGGAGGGAGGGGAAACCAAGAAATCGAGGTAAGACTAGGCCATCTTAGGGAAACATCATGATCCAGTTGACTGTTGTTGAGGGGTGGCCGTCATGGCAGGGACTTGTGGAAGAAACTGCTGTTTCAGGACAGTCAAATGGGGCTAGGAAGGGATTCAAGCAGCCCGCAGGGCTCAGGACACCAGAGGGTCCCACCAGTAGTGCAAGCTGCGGGATGAGAGACCAGATCCCTTAGTGCACGGAGCTCCTTGAAGCTTTCTGAGAAGGGTATGCGAGGATTTCTGTGGGTACCTATGCCTTTATCCTACCAGCAACCCTTCCTTCAGCCTCTCAGGCATTCACTAAGGTAGCAAAATATTGGCACACTGCTGTTTTCTGGTAGCAATCAAAATGCCCACCCTCTCAGCCCTGTGGAGAGGCCCAGGTACATTGGAGTTGGCCCAGGTACATTGGCGGGCTGTGTTCCCTCTTATCTAGGGGCAGGCTATCTGCCTAAATGCTTTCTTGCTCCCAGCAGAAGTCCTTGGCGCACAGGAACACATCCAACACTACACAGGCCAATTCCCATAAGCCCCTAGGGATCCCAGCTCGGTAATAGGAGGTACCAGTGGCAGTATAGAGTCCCATAGGCGGGAAAGACGGGACACAGGACAGAGTTGAGTTAAAAAGTAGGACATGCCAGGAATAAAAACGGCAAACCAAGGAACACTGTTTGGTGACAACTTCAAATGGAAAAGGAAGTCAGGGAAGGGCAGTTTTGGGCTCTGGCAAAGTCAGAAGGGCAGTGGGCAGCCATGGGCAGTGTCTGAGCAGGGAAGCAGGAGAGTCAGGTTGGCATTTTGGAAAGATCATCCTGACTGAACTTGTGAGAGCATGACATTTTTGGTTTGTAAAATCATCTGTCGCCAGGTCAGACCTTTACCTATGGGGTAAATCCATTAATAATGGATATTAAAGCCCTGCCCACATTACTGTTTAGACATAATTCTGCAGTGAGTATCACTCCCAAATCAATACACACGAAGTCATTATTACCAAGTTCTACTAGTAAGTATACTTCACTCTCGATGGATGTCATGGAAGAAGTTGAAACCTCATCCCACCCTACCAGGGAATTATCTTAGAGCTTGATATGCCAGTCTAAGCTTGCATCTGGGACGAACGAGCCTCTCTCACAGAGCCTCAGGGGAGTTTATGTGGTCAACTCCCTACACACCAAAATCTTAGCATAAGGAACCCCCTTTAGTGGTCTTTTGCTGCAGTCAGCGCAGCCTGGATAGCCAAGACTGGGGGTGGGGGGTGCTGGGATTGAGACACGGAGGCTTCTTTTCAGGTGGAAGAACAGAAACCTTTTTTTTTTTTTTTTGCCCAGCAACCTTTTATACCTCCACTCTTTCTGTGGAGACCCAGAAAGAACACAAACATCCTTGTCAATTACAGACCACAAGGAAGTTCTGCCATCAGTCAGGGGGAGTGAGGGCAGCTGGATCACAACAATTCTGAAATTGCTAATTTGAATTATCTTAATGCTCTGAAGGGAAACAACATTGTCTTGGGTTTTGCCTAGGCAGGGATTCAAGTTCTGCTTTTTTGTCTTTAAACTCCTACTTGTCAATAAAAACGTATTTACAATTCACTTGTCTTTCCCTTCATGACTGTAACTAGCTGTGTAAAACCTTCTGGAGCACCTTCCTCTTGTGCTTTCCTCATTTCTGGAACTACTCCTGCATCCTGCAGATTTGCTTCTGTCTAGGGGATGGACCAGGGGGGCTGCAGGGCTTTGACTGTAGACAGTTCTGCAAGTGAGGGTCTGGAAGTGCACCTGTGTGCGGACATGCAGATTCAGACAAAGCCACCCCTCAGGAAAAACTGTGTGCAGGTATGTTCCCCATCTAGCAAGTAGACGGAGCAGAGTCAGCGGGGGAAAATACTGTAAAAACTCAAAAATCACATTTCTTAACCTAAAACAGTGATTTTCATCCTGTGGGTAGCCACCGATTTTGCCTTTTGGTGTTTATCAACCTTAAATAAAACCATTGGAAAACTCGGATATTACATTATGAGTCATAACACTAGCAAAATTACAATTACGAAGTAGCAAGGAAAATGGTTGGGAGAGGGTCACCACAACATGAGGATTGTATTAAAGGGGCACAGCTTTAGAAGGGTTGAGAACCACTGCCCTAGAGCTTCAAGAATGTAAACAAACAAGAAGGAGCTACAAGATTTCATTAACACATTTCATTCCTGGGGCGTCAGTCATAGAAGATAACTTTAAAGAAAAGTCACACAGAGTAGTAAATTACACTCACAAAGCTCCGACATTCCACTGAAAAATATGCACATGGGTAAAGGTTTCCTGTCAGTGCAGGGATGTGTGGGATTGGGGAGCTAGAAACCAGCAGGCAAGCAGCAGGCATCCTAAGGAGTCAACAGAATTTAGTCCCTTCCACCGGTTCAATATGGGGACAATAGGGCTTAAAGGATCAAGGGTAAAGGCAGAGAAGAGTGTTGGTTCCCAGACTCACATAGCTGACAGTTTGGAGCACAATGGGCCTTGCTGTTCACTTGTGGTGCATACTCCCACAGTGCACTCCACAGCTCCTGTGGGTTACACAGCAAGCACCCATCTTTAAGGGTGCTGACTCCCCTATCAGAGAGTGAAATC
>NW_004949335.1:42412-50736 GCF_000317375.1 Microtus ochrogaster | reverse complement strand
ATGGATGTTCCAGCAAAAGATTATTTTCTTGAGTTTCATTCGGGCGCTTGCCACCAATGTCCCAGGTACCAGGTATCTTCTGCTGAGCTGCTCCAGTGCCTGGCTGCCACACCCAGTGGCATTTCAGCAGGGACGCATGCTCCCTGAACTGAACCTACAGATGGTGGCTTCTGCCTCAGCCGACTTTGGATTTTCGTCCTATAGTCTTCAGCGTGCCACTGAGATGTGCTCTAGGCATGCTTCCCGGGGGAGACATGAAGAAGCGTGAACAAACCCCTACTGAACCCAGCTGAGGCTGCCTAACCTTTTATTCCTTGTGTCTTAAGCATCTCTCCTGGATTATGAACTCTTTCACCTCCATCTGGAATGTCTAAAGTCTCCAGGAGGCTTCCTCCCACATGGAATTCTTATCTTGGAGGAAACTGCCACACACGTGTATCCAGCAGCAGGGCCAGAGCCTGTTGAGACATGTCTAGGTGACCACAGGCCTGCCTCAGGTTCTGACTGGCCTGCCTATCAACTAGATGTGGCGCCATTCTTCTGTAGCTTGCAATGCTGTGCAAGAGACCAGGTCAAGTGGCTGTGTGAGAGAGCGCCTTTACCAAATATGGGCGGTGATTGTGGGGCTCTGGGTAAGCATGCATTCCCAAGGGTTCCCAGTCTCCACCCACCGACTACATGTGAATGGCTGGGATCTCTATCTAACGGAAAGAGCTCTCATTGATATTTTAGAAGAAAAGACTTGGTGCTGTGCACTGAGGAAATTCTGTAAACAACCCTTCACTCAGCTATCCAAGATTTACATAGCCCTCCCTCCTGAAGGCACCAGGCTGTGTTTCTATTGACTTCACTTGGGTATTTGGACACACTAATGCCAGAGCCCCCACTCTCAGGGGCTCATTGTGAGTTTTTCCCTCTTCCCCACTCGCCATGCTAAAATCAGCCTGCAATCTCAGTAGCCCCTTTGCCCTGGTCTTCTGTGGGGTCTCTGAGCAGTGGCCAGGGATGGTGGCCAGATCAAAGCAGATCACCTAGGGGTAAAAGTCAGCTTCTGCTTACACCCTTTCTCCCCCACCCCTTCCTTGGGGCCATACCCTAGCCCATTCTCACCACACAGGCACACCCACTGGGGTAGGCTTCAGCTAGAAAGCCAATAGTGAGTGGTTTTGCAGGAGGAGCACCTGAGCCTTTGTAGCCCCAACCTGCTGAAAGCCCCCAGGGCAAGGCTGCTGCCAAAGGCTCCAGCAAGGGGCAGGTGTCTAGGCTTCCATAGAGCAGCAGCCATGGTGCTTGTCCACAATTACAGTGACCACTTCTACTCTGATATGGAGGGCTATGGAGAGGACAGCATCCCCTTCCCTGAACAGGGGGCAGCAGCTGAAGTGGGGGGCAGCTTCTGTGAAGGAGCTCTGAGCCTGGACCACAGTGAGAACCCAGAGCACAACCAGGCCCGGGGGGGGCACGTGAGCCCTTATGATAACCTGGATCCAGAAGATGACATCAACAGCCAGGAGCCCATGGAGGTGGACCCAGAGGAGGCAGCCCTTGAGATGCCTGAGGTTCGAAGGAGCAGGCCCAGCAGGCCCCGCAATCAGTTCCACTTCACATACTGGCAGGTGTTGGAAATGGAGACTGTTTTCCAAGAAACCCAGTACCCGGATGTACTCACAAGGTAGGTGCTGGCTCCAGGAGGCTCCCGGACCTCCAGGGGCTAATGGTTATGTTGACCTGGCCTTTACCCCTTCTTGTCCCTGTTGTCCCCATTACTTTCCAAACACAGGTAGCTTCTCCCCCATGACCGGAGTGGGGAAGTTGTTTGTGGTGGTGACCGGAAACAGGTGTGCTTACTGCTCCTGACACTCTCTCCATTTTCAACCAGGGAGTGACGTAGATAAATGAAAACCGTGTTGGAATGAAACTGTTCTGATGCTTTAGAGTCTGCAGAGCCAAGTATTTTTATGCCTTCTCTCACAGGGCTCTAGAAGTCCATTCCTTGTGACAAATTGTATCAAAATCTCCCCTTTCTTCCCCTGCAGACAGGGACATCTTCTTGTTGAAAAGGAGGACTCTAAAGGCTCCTGCGACTGAGCCTGATGTCCTTTTTCTGCCTCTTTTGTCACAGTTCTCTGGCTTTTCAGATGTCGTTTCTGCTGGTGGTCAGATTGCTTCGGGGCTGATTATCACCCTATTGAATCAACACACCCCACCATTGCTTTAGAACCCCCCTCTTAGGAGTTCAGGGTTGCTGTAGCCCCCCTGGCTATTGGGGTGGTGAGGTTTTTCCCTGGGGTGACGCAAACATCTTTCCCATCCTGGCTCTGTCTTTGCTATGTAAAATCTGAAATGGATTTGCTGGACTGCTATGCAAACTCTGAAATGGATTTGCTGGACTGCTAGGTAAACTCTGACATGGATTTATTGGACTGCTAGGTAAACTCTGAAATGGATTTACTGGACTGCTAGGTAAACCATGACATGGATTTAGTGGACTGCTAGGTAAACTCTGAAATGGATTTGCTGGACTGCTAGGTAAACTCAGAAATGGATTTACTGGACTGGGTCTGTTTCTAATCAGTTCTTTCATTACCTAGGGCATGAAGTGATATTCCCACCCACACTCTAGGAGCTTCCCTTTTCTCTCTTTCCTCACCAGCGCTGGTCATTTGCCTCTTGATTTTTATGGTTACCTCACTGGGTAACAGAATGTGGTCATATTTTTCAAAGGTTTTATATACCTTGGTTGTCTTTCTCACTTTCTACTCTTTTGTCGGTGGTGAGGGCTGAAGCCACTTGTCTGATCCACAGGAAGTCCATTAAAAATCTATGTTCCCAGCCACCATCTCATGGCTGATTTTAAGTGGGCATTTGGGTTAATGGACTGTCTTTGGAGTCCTGGCTAAAAGAAAATCCAGAATACAAGCAAAGCTAACCTGGATCTTGAGGTCATCCTCTCTCTGATCTTCAAGTACCAGGAGGACAAATCTGAGGCCAGTTGCCCTGGCTACCAGCCTCCTCTTACTGATTGAGACAGGGTCTCTCTAATGTCCTGAAGGAGCCCTCAAATTTAACTAGAGCCTAATCTGGCCTTTTATGGTGACCCTTCTGCCTCAGTTTCCCAGCTAGCTGGAAGTACAGGTCTCCACCATTAGTTCTGGCTACACGATCTTGATTGTGCCCCACGATCCCTGGAAGATTCTATTTTTGATGCTCTCTCTTTTAGTCCAAGTTCTTCCCCCTCCCCCGCTCCTGCCTGGCGTTTACAATTGGAACTAAAGAAAATTTTCAAAAAACTGAGCAAGAATAATAAAGATCCTGTCGTCATGCGTGCTTTCCCATAATTCCTACATATTACTCTCTTTAAAATTTGCATAGCATCGTAATAGAATTCTGCCTTTTGTGTTCATTTAAAATACAGCATTAAAATGATTTGTGTAAGCTGATTAATGTTGTCTTGACCACCAATGTACAGCACAATGTTTTAAATACCCTGATGATTGAACCCTTTCAAAAGTGTGCCTGGCAGTGTGTGCTAGAAGTCCTTGAGTTCAGCAGGGCAATAAAGTCTAACACAAGGACACAGTTTCCAGCCTGTGACTTTCCTCAATAGCTTGACTACTGATCTCTGTGGCTTTCTCTACACAGAGCTGTACTTGCCAGAAACATGGATGTGCCTGAAGCCAAAGTGCAGGTCAGTAAATTCGAGAGAGCATGGGGCGGGGCAGTCCACCTGGAGCATGCTTCAGTCCTGGACCAGCCGCCATGGGTCTTTTTCAGTAGGTGTGAGTTGTCTTTCATTCTTTTGATGGCCACCACTGCCTTCATCACTGGAAGTTGGAGCAAGTACACGCCCCCTCGGGTTTCTTGCCCATTCTTGGAAGGAAAGTGATACCCTGTGGAAAAAGAAAACCAAGGCAAACTTAAGCTGCTCGTACTCTGTGTGCAAAGCCCACATGCAGCTCATAGCCTGTATGATAAACCCTTATACAGCTGATATTCTGTGTGCAAAGCCAAGATCTTTAAACAGCATGGACTCTGTAATCACATACATGTAGAATACATACCTGTGAGGCCATAGCTATTTACCCAGTCATTCGTGTTTAAGTCCTTCAACGTCATTGTCCTTTTCATGGAGATTCTCTGGAGTCATGCCGGATGTGGAGTCATGGAGGATGCTGTGGTAATATTCAAGAAGATGCAGGATCAAACAGGGCTATCAAATGGTTCAGTTGTTAGCTTTCTAAAAGTTAGTCGTGCACAGTCGGGTAAAGGAAAAGCTACTAGTTATCTGGACTTTGCCCATAGCAGCTACACTAGGATCTCCAGGTGCGGGTTGTGGTGAGATTGGTGTGGAAATAGAGCACAGTAGTCTGAGCTCTTGCTCTTCTTCCTCTGTCAGTATGCATGAGATAGGAGCACGCAGTTTTAATTTGGGGGGTTGTTTTCAATACACTTGATGCCTTCACCTGAACACATTGCCAAAACTGTCCCAACAGCAGGGGAAGGGGGCGAGGGATAACCCCCTTGAAAACTTGTCTAAGGAACGAAGCATTCAAAAGCAGAGCTATGGAAAAAATTAGAGATGAGCCAGCACTGGAATAAGGTACCAATAAAAGTCCACCTTGGGGTCACGTTAAGTGTGAACCTGTCCTGTGTCCAGAACGTGGCACAGGGCTGCTCCTCTCCCTGTGTGATCCGAAGGAGCAGGCATGCTGTTACTTTCATAAACTCATGGTTCCTGCCGCTCTTGTCAGTTTCCTGTGAAGAAGGTTCGGTTCAAAAGACACTAGCCTTGTCCTCCAACACCAAACACACCCTCCCTGCTTCTGCCCTGCATGGCTGAGGTTTTGAAAACAGCTCCTTCTGCTGTGTGGTTTAGAATGGCACTGACATATAATGTGTCCCAATGAAGTGTCTCTTTCCATCCAAGTACTCAGCATGCTGACATGCTTCCTGTCCTCTGCTTTCAGGCTTGGTTTAACAACAGGCGAGCCAAACAGAGGGCCCGGGAGAAGAAAGCAATGCTCAGGAGTGCACCACGTGGGATCCAGGACCACATCTGCATGATGGATGCGGAGGAGCCCTAGAGTGCCATCCTTGCCCAGGAGGCACATGGAAATGGGCTGTTTGGTGTCTCCCCTTGCTTAGACATGGAAGAAAGCCATGTCTCCCTGTATCTGAGCCACTGGTATGACAATAAGAATAAAGACAAATTGTCCCTGTTCCTTCTTTCTGCTTTGTACACTGTAGATGCAGAGTGTTCTCTCTATGTACTATTCAAACAGATGGCACAGTCGTCTATCGTGAGGTGGCATGCCTGTGTCCCCTGCAGTGTCCCCTGCAGTCACAGTCATTTCCCTGGCTTCACTGGGTTTGCACAGAATGGGCACTGGTCCCCGTGTCTCACTGATGCTCTCCTTGCCCCCATTGCGACAACTTAGGAGCAGAACCATGTTCAAGGGTCCTCATTGCCCACAGTAAGTGGCCAGTGCTTTTTCAGACAGCACTGCCTGCTGCCCACACTCGAGTTCAGTTCCAACCTGAATCTTCCAAAGGAAAATCACTGGATTCACGGGAGCAGGAAAGTGAGTGCTCTTCTTCACTGTTGGGGTTCTGGTCACACCACCTCACCATCTGTGGGGCACATGTGGTACTAGTACATCCTGTGGACAAAGTTTCTGTTGCTTCAAAAGAAACCAGAGAATCCAGCCATTCCGGGCTGGAGGGAGGCTTCCTTTTCTTTTCTCATAACCATGCGCCAACAAAATATATTTGCGTGTAATTTTTAAACAAATATCTCTGAAATTTATCATTTGAATTAGGTCCATTCCTCGCTGATTTTCGAGAAAATGGAGACATCAGAACTGGTTATTGAAATGAATCTGGTTCTTGTTGTGTGTACTTGAGGGTGTGTGTTTTGAAAAAGGTTGGCCTTAAACTCATCTCAAGAAAGATGAAGGAAGTTCTGGTCTTGCATCTAAGACATTTGTGGTCAGATAATAGGCGTCACAGAAAGGGATATCCACTCAGATTTAGGCAGTTCTGGTTATCTAACCCAGGGCTTAGAGTGGGCAAGAGGAACTCTATGCTATTGGAGATACATCCTCATCCCCAGAATGGTCATCTTTACACAATTGGCCAGAATTAGAAAGAAATCCTCAGCTCCTGGTAGACCTTGTCAAGGGTAGTTTCAAGTTATACTGGAAAGACAAAGGGCTGGAAATAGTCTTGTGCAGATTTACAAGTGAGGCAGTAACCAGAAGTGTGAGGTAAGACTTTTGATAGAAGGAAATCTTCTCCTTAGACACCAGGGCCCCCAGATATTCCCACACCATGAAAAGGAATCGTCTTACCATATGATAGTTCTTTAATGCATTTCTAGTCTCAGAGTGACAAGGACATGCTGGGAAAAAGTGCTGCCATGGGGTCAGACTGGCCACATACCAGTGAAGTTACTGCTCTGTTGAAAATTCTGGAATAGGGACCAGGCCCTGCTCTGGACACTTGGGCTATTCTGAGGGGGGGAGAGAGAGAGAGAGAGAGAGAGAGAGAGAGAGAGAGAGAGAGAGAGAGAGAAGAGCAGAAGAAGAGGAGCAGGAGGAGAAGGCAGAGGCGGAGGAGAGGAGAGAACCAGACAAAGAACATTTTAGGAAGCTCAGCACAGGTATAAAATTCTCACAGCTTGTAACAGCACACTTGAAGGCTAACAGGGAAGATGAGCCCCTGTCTAGCAGCCCCAGGGCCTGAAGAGCCACCCAGATAAACATATTACTTAATATCTGTTCTCGGCCAGGTACCAGAGACCCGGTGTTGGGCACTAGACTAAGAGAGGTTGTCTTCATATTTCCACAAGACCTCCAGAGCTCCTGGCAGATCTTTTTTTCCTGCCGCAAATGCCTTCACAAAGTGGACCATCATTCTTGCCCTAGGAAGATAGTGCACCAGGGCAAAAGAACTCATGGAGTAGCGAACTGGAAGGCCCCTTCTACATTCTACTTTTCTAAGGGTCATGCCTTCCCTGTAATCTCATCCTGTTCACTGAAGAGTGAAACTGTTCTTGGTTATGCACTTCAGGGTCTCAAACCATACCAACTGTCAATCATCCCAGCTATCTAGAAAAAAAAGCCTCTGATTGGATAAGACCACGCGAGTGGTCCAACCTTAAAACCATAAGGAATAGAATGCTTCCTGGGTGAGATGCTGTCCCACCGGAAGTGTACGGGGCAACCGTCCAGAACCTGAAGAGGCGAAAGGGAAGGCAAAGTTTTGGCGACTTCGACAGCATTCCTGTCGTGAAGCATGGGGACATCAACTACCTGCCTAACGAGGGACCTGATGAGAAAAAATGGAAGGGTCAGTACATGCTAGAGGTGGGGTGGCCATGGCCATGAGGGAACGTTGACATGGGCATCGAATGTCTTGACGCCATGGTTCCTTTGGACCACCCTGGGCCCTGCAGCCTCATCTTGCTCTTTCCCCACTTTCAGGTGCTGAGGCACCCATGCTCTTGCCGACTGGAGAGGGAAGAAATGAGGAAGAGAGTGGAAGCGGCCAGCCTGGGTCGCGAGCCCCAACCGCAGAACAGGGAGGAGTAGAAGAACTAAGAAGGATGGGGCACGCCTTTCCTCCCAGCACTTGGGAGGCAGAGGCAGGCGGATCTCTGTGAGTTTGAGACCAGCCTGGTCTACAGAGCTAGTTCCAGGGCAGGCTCCAAAACCACAGAGAAACCCTGTCTCGAAAAAAAAAAAAAAAAGAAGAATGGGGCGGAGTGGAGAAGGTCCCTCTGTTGCTGTAGCTTCAGGACTCACAGATGACAGGAACCAAGAGGGTACCAGCCACATTAGCCAGGAGAGGGAGCATTCATCTCAGGAGCCAGTCCCCGAGAGCATACGGGGCCCTGAGGCTGTACAGCCTGTGCCATTGTTAGTGCCCCGTGTGAACCATATGTCGCACATGCTGCCCCTAGCACAGTCTACGCCAGTAAATGTACCTGGTATACAGTGTGTGACCATTTCTGTATGCCATGTAGAACCTGTGTTCTTCACTGTGCCCCAGGTACAACCTATGCCTGTAACTGTGCCCATTTCTCTACCCCATGTAGAGCATATGCCAATCACTGGGCCCCAGGTACAGCCTATGCCTGTTCCCATGCCCAAAATACAGCCTGTGCCAATCATTGAGTCGCACACATGGCTTATGTCCATTACTGAGCAACACGTGCCGCCTGATCCTATCAGTGTGCCCCAGGTTCAGCCTATGCCTGTTCCTGTGCCTCATATATAGCCTATGCCAATCCCCGTGCCCCAGGTACTGCCTATGCCTGTGAC
>NW_004949335.1:41502-42232 GCF_000317375.1 Microtus ochrogaster | reverse complement strand
TACAGCCTAGGCCAATCCCTGTGCCCCAGGTACTGCCTATGCCTGTGACCCTGCCCTATGTACAGCCTGTACCAATCACTATGCCACATGTACACCCTATGCCTCTTCCTGAGCCCCATGTCCTTCTTATGCCAATTACTGTGCCCAACGTCCAGCATATACCATTTCAGATACCTAAAATACCACATATGCCAATGCCTGAGGCGCAGCCTATGCCTGTGGGGGTGGCCTGTGCACAGCCCGTACCCATTACAGTGCCCAGTGTCCAGTCTATACCAGGTAGAGTGCCCAGAGTCCAACCCATGCCAGTTGTGACGTCCGATGTACGGCCTGAACCGGTTCCAGAAGTTGACATCCACCTTGTGCCCGTGCTGGTGCCCCACCGCCGCCTCCATGACAGGTTCACATGGCTGCAGCTGCAGGAGTTGGAGCACATTTTCCAGAGAAATCCTTATCTAAATGCTAGTCGAGCCTAAGCAGGTCGCACGGCCTCAAGTCCTTTCAGAGGAAAATAAGCTGCTACAAAGGGGCCTCTGGCTCGCTGGCCCCTGTCCTTGTTTTCATTCATTGAAAAGCTTACATTACATTTTGAAGGTTTATTCTTTGTCTTGGTGTCGGGGTGGGGGAGCGATGTTTCAAGTTTGGAGGTCAAAGGACAGACAGCTTGAAGGACTTGGTTCCGTCCTTCAAGGATGTGGGTCCGGGGCTCAAATCGGCTCCTCATGCTGTC
>NW_004949335.1:2253-5589 GCF_000317375.1 Microtus ochrogaster | reverse complement strand
AATGGAAGTCACCTGTACTCAGCACTTTATCTTGCTTTTAGGGGCAGTTTTTTTTTTCTTGAGTAGAATTTTAAAGGAGGGAGTGATCAACCCTCCACTAGTCCCAAAGCATTTATATGCTGTTAATGTGTGTTTCAGAGGAAAGAGACTTTTGTTGGGTAAGTTTAGTTGCCCATAACTTGCCCGGGCAACTGTAAGGAAACTCCCGCCTGTGCTCCTTCCTACACACCACTCCATTTAAACCAATGTGTTAGTCGAGCTAGCTTGAGTAGGATTACATAGGGTCTAGCCATATGCTCCAATACTCAACACGCCTTGCCTGCATCTGTTCAAGGTGTCTAAACATATAGGAAACAGCTTCTGCTACGTGGTTTAGAATGCTAACACCATAAGCTCTCCATAAGGGTATCTGTGTCCAGTGTGCAACAGTCCTATGTCTTCTGAGACCCTGCTGCACCCAAAGAGTGTTGGCAAACTGTCCCAAACTGCCTGCTATTGTGTGGGAAGGACAAGGCAGGCTGAGGAGATAGGTCATTTGGCAAAGTGTTCAAGCATGAGGCCCTGAGCTAATTCCCATACCCACGTAGAAATGTAGGCATGCTCACTCTCATTTGTAACCTCAGCACTGATGGGTAAGTTCCTAGGACTTGCTAACCAGGCCTATTTTAACCTAATTTGTGACCTCTAGGCAAAAGAGAAACTCTGTCTCAAAGAGATGGTCCGAGTTCCTGAAGATGTGCCTGCATTTACACATGTTCACACACATGGATGTATACACAGACACACTTTAAAAGCACCATATAGATAAAGGGCAACTCTTAACACATTCACTTAGTGCTATAAAGTCTTATCAAAGATTTTACAGCAAAAAGACCTAAGGGAATCTCGGTGCACAACAGATAATTCCAATAGGCTGTAACTAGTCTTGACAGAATTTAGCAATGCTGAACAGTGTAAATTGCCCCAGTGCCCCCAGGGAGCTGTGGGTCCTGTGAGCCTTCTGCAACCTCTGTCTATGCTTTTCAATACCCTGCAACTAGAGACCCTGGAAGCATGTCAGGCTCTAACATCTGTCCTGGTGAAGGTTCAGAGGCAGAGGCCTTCTGCATGATCAGATCTGCAGCTCTCTGATGCAGAATTCTAGGACAAGGGGTGCTCGCCGACATTTCTCACCAGACTCCAGAGCTACCAGGAGAACTGGCCTTACTCCCTGCCCAGTTGAGCATGTCTCCTCCCCTGGGGAGATACCTTACCAAGGCCAAAGTAATCAGCAGGCCAGCATCTTAGAAGCCCCAGTGTACACCCACCCCCACATTCCCACGGGCTGTGTCCTTCTTGCAAGCACACTGTGCTCACTGCAACCCCAAACTGCTGTCGCTGTTTGTATCGGAAGAGGCTCAACCCACAGCAAATGGCACTGAGAAGGCATGCGTTACAATATGTCTGTGACTGACTAGATACATTGTAATCTAGACTGGGCCAGAAGAGCAGGCTTTTGGGTAATGGGTCAGTGCTTTTGTTCCCTTCCGAACGCTTGGGCTTAGACTCTGCAGGAGCCTGAGCACCATCAACAGCATTCCGGGTATGGAACCTCAAGCCATCATCTACTTGCCTTATCTTGGAACTGGTCTGGCTGGAGAAGCAAGAAATGGTCAGTATCTGAATGGGCCAGCGGCTCTAATCATCTGTTTCTTTACAGATGACAGTGGACAGACACTGCAGCCCTTCCCTGTGCCCCCCCCCCGCCCCAATCACCCTGGACTCTGATTCCCCAATCATTCTTTTTTTGTCTCCTCCTTCCAGGAGTAAGTTTATGGATAATCTTTCAGGATGTGAATGGAAGTCAGGAGAAAGAGAGTGGACAGGGCAGCCCCATATTGGGAGCCACAGCAGCAGGAGAGGGAACTGAAGCTCCTTCTGACAATGCAGTCCTCACGGATGACAGGAATCACGATGGCGGGACCAGCAGCAATAGCCAAGTTGAGGGCCAACAAGAGGAGCCGATCCCTGGGAGCACAAAAGACCATTGGGCTCTATCAGGGCTACCAGGCAAGCCGCAGCCACGCCATAAGTTCACTGAGTTCCAGCTGCAGGAGCTGGAGCTCATTTTTGAACGCAATCACTACCCTAGTGCTGAAGTAAGGTAAGAAGATTGTCTGGCTTGTCTTTGTTTCAGAGTTCACTAAATTGTGCATCATGCAGTTGTTTCTGCATTAAGTTATAGTTTTCTAAGTGTTTTAGACCACTTTCCTTAAATCGCTGATTTCATTGTTATTGTTGCATAGTTTGCAGTGAGGGGGAAGGAGAACTCTTCTCCTTTAAAATTCTACTCAAGAAAAAAAAAACTGCCCCTAAAAGCAAGATAAAGTGCTGAGTACAGGTGACTTCCATTCTCAGCAACACAGCTGAGGCAAGAGGCTCCTACAAATTCCAGGACTTCTGGGGCTCTAGCCTGAAATGTGATCTCAAGCAATGGCTCAAGCAAAGCCTTGGTGGTAGCCCTTGTTTGTAAGCCCTGCTCTTGGGCACTTGGGAGGGGGCAGAGTGAGCATGAGAAGTTCAAGGTTCTCCTCAGCTGCAGGGCTCCAGTAGGCCTGGACCAGGAGACAAACAAAAGCCCCCCACCCCACCCACCACAAGAGCTGGGATTCCAGAAGTGCAGCTCCCACCCCACCCCAGCCTGGCTTTTCCTCTCTCCTCCCCCAGCCCCCCTCCCTTCTCTTCCCTATTCCACCCACCTAGCTCCTCTCCTCCCAGGCCCTCTCTTCTTTTTCCCTGTCCTCCTGTTTTGCTGATACAGGAGCTCACTCAACAGCCCAGGCTAGCCTGGGACTTGCAGAGAGCTTCTCTCAGCGCCCGAATTCTGCTAGTACAAGCTTGTGCTGCTCCCATTGAGAGACTGTTAAACGGGGTTTTGGACACGTTGTGGTAACTGAACATTAGAAATTCCACTTTTACGAATGCATTTTCCTTTATCTGAGTTTATTTTCCCGGTCTGACAAAGGTCCTAAACCTTTTCCTCTGTGCATTTTTGTTAGCAGTTTTTGTTGTTGGTTTCCTTTTGTAGGTGGAGCCCCGCCAGGCGTCTGCACATCCTGATGTCAGGGACATTTCTTATGGGGTTTTGTTTCCTATTTTAATGATTTTCAAATTGTGTCTGAGTGTGTTAGGACCTATTTAGTTTTCCACATTCCTATCACTAACACATAGAAAATAAGAGAAAAAATTGTTGGTAGAAATACTTTTTAAACGCCTCAAAGTCGTCCAGGTGACTGTCACAGGGAAGTGAGGGCAAGCGCTAAGCACAGATATGAAATGCCTTTCACATTTTTTTTT
>NW_004949335.1:0-2023 GCF_000317375.1 Microtus ochrogaster | reverse complement strand
TTTCAGAACTTGCTTCAAGTTCTGGGTATCTTTGTCCTAGAGGTCAAGGTGTTGTGCTGTTTTTTACTTCTGTCTATTTGGGAAATGAGGGTTTTGGTTTTGAGGCAGGGTCTCTCTACATAGCCCTGGCTGTTGTGCCTGACTTCCTTTGCAGAGGTCCGATTGCCTCCGTCTCCAGAGTCATGGGTTAAAGACGTGCACCACAATGCCCAGCTGGGAAATGAGTTTTGGTCCTTGCCGGTGTTAGACATGAGAAATGAGAGCAGAAAGTTCCACAATACCAAAATGGCTCATTTTCAGTGGGAACCAGGACTTTCTAAATGAAAATAAAAAAATACTATTGAGCTGTTAGGAAGTTTGTGACCCCACCCCCGGGGGAAAAACACAGACTCAATCAGGACTGTAATTAGTTAAATGCCTTAAAGCTGCTAGTGGCCAGCAATGTCTGAGTCAAGCTTGAGTTTGCCATGTGAAGGGGGTGAGGGAAGGATTTTTAAAGGTGAAGCCACAAGAAGACCCTGAGTACAAGTAAGGCAGGCGCGAGCTTCTGTGGTGCTAAGATTAGGTAGTCAAATGCACCTCCAGCTAGTCCTTGACTATCCGCATATGCAGGCTACAAAAGTGGCTGCTGTATGCTTTTCTGTGTGGAGTCACTATGTCAGGCTTACTGGGAGCTTTACTTCCAGAGACTGCAGTCAGTGACCAACAGCCAATGGGTCCCAAGATGTACACCTAGCATAAAATGGAGGTTTTTTAAGCCTTCACTGAACCAGTTTTATTCCTTAAGCATAAGAAGACTCTGCATTGAATGTATTTATGAATAAATTATTACTATGTGTTCTAAATTACAAAAATGCACATTCATTATATGTACAAAGAATTGTACAAGTTATGTGGAGATGTATAGGATATAGATACATATAAAGATATGCTAACTCCAATTCTGGAGTCCTTTTAGGTAGCATTTCTGTGTAGAGTCATATTCACCTTAAGATTAACATACAAGTCATTCAAATTAGTGCAGTTTAGGGACTCCTGACAAAGAATTATTTTCAATAACAAGCTATATCAGCACACCGTATTCATGGACGGAATGCATAAACATTCAGGCATTGGCATGCAGACTCACTTAATTAACAGGCTGGTGGGAATGAAGAAAGCTTCAAGTCCCAGCGCTTGCTTAGCTTTCCCACTGTTATGTCTAAGCTCCTAGAAGAGCACTCGTGGACTTTAATGCTCGGAACCACACTGATGTGGTCTGAAAAGACTGCTAACAAAGTAGGCTGTGCCTTACAGAAGAGATTGATGGGGTGAGCAATCTTTGAAAATCTGTCCAAAAAGCTAAGCAAACCGAAAAGAAACAAATCTGGATGCTTTTCAGCAGATCTGCGAAAAGCAGACACACTAGGGAGGAACGACTTACAAAGGTGTGCCTTGCTCACGCCGCACGCTGTGTAAGAATGCATTCTCTTGAGTGTGTTGAGGGTAGACAATGGCTGTCACATGTGGTAACCTAAAGACTTATTCGCTCAGGCAGTGTAATTACGAACTAATTGTGATGAGTTTAGCATGTGACTGCATAGGAAAGCGCAAGCTGTAAAATGTGTACAGGCAAAAGGCAAAGAGAAAGACAGGAACTAGAAACACGACCATGTCCTCAGCTTTGTTGCTCCAAGCACCACCCCACTTTGTGGTGCAGTGTAGGAAATGGTCCGCAGATCAAATTATGATGTTTCTAGAATGTCAAAGGAATACAGAAGAGCCCTGAAGCTATATCCCAAGGCGATAGGCCGTGATCATAACCAGGTCTGGCTCAGGTACAGTTTCAGAACTGTACTTTCTCGAGTGAGGTACCAACTGGCCAGCTAAGAAACAGACGCTTAAGCCGGGCGATGGTGGCTCACGCCTTTAATCCCAGCACTCGGGAGGCAGAGACAGGAGGATCTCTGTGAGTTCGAGACCAGCCTGGTCTACAAGAGCTAGTTCCAGGATAGGCTCCAAAGCCACAGAGAAACCCTGTCTC
>NW_004949334.1:94069-94617 GCF_000317375.1 Microtus ochrogaster | reverse complement strand
ACGCCAACTTACCTCAAGACACACTCTCTCGGTGCTTATAAGACTCAGTTCTAGACCTGTTGTCCAGAGAATGGAGCTCGTGGAGAGGCCAGAAGGAGGAAGAAGAAAGCTGGCCCCAGATCTCACATGAAAACATGGCATAGAGAAATAAGTAGTGGTGCTGGGAAAGACAGACAAAGTGAGTTCACCACTAGCAGGGACTAGAGAGATTTCTGCATGTGATGGCTTGGAGACTTTCAGGGCTAGGGCTCAGGAACTGGGAGGTTTCTGCGATGCGATAGGCCTGTCTTGTTTCTCTGGGTTCCTAAAGAGCCAACCCACATCAAAGATTCATGATAGTTGACTTGACAAAGTCGGGAATTGACAAGGAGTGTGAAAAGAGTAAGTGAGATTTCAATACCAGTGCTGCACATAATTCCCCCCCTTCCCAAGTCCTGGTTTTGTAGCAATAATAATAGAGAAAGGGGAGTAGTGCTCTGCCAAAGCCCATATTTTACCATGCCTTATATCACAGCTATTAGCAGGGTTGAGGCATCAAGTGCTGCAGT
>NW_004949334.1:91637-92364 GCF_000317375.1 Microtus ochrogaster | reverse complement strand
TCTAGGAGAAGCACCACAGCAGTTGCATACTGACTGAGAAATTTGATTTTTTAGGAAATGATTTTTTATATCTGTGAGTGGTCTCTCCATAGCCATTCATCTTTCCTTTAACTTGAGTATAGGAATGAATGATCCCTCCATCCCTGCGGCGAACTTTTTGACCAGCAGGGAAGAACAGCCACCAGACGTGGATTCTTCTCAAATCACGTTGTATTGGAGCCTCTTGGTTGTAGCGAGAGAAGAAAGCAAGGGACAAGGGGCTATGAACTATAGCTTCTTATATAGGTTGTCTGCCTTGCAACTTTTGATACTTTGATACTTTAACTGCTTTTCTTGAGTCTCACCAGCAGGAAAGAAAGCAGGGGAACATCCCTGTCAATAACAGACCAGGATGTTCCCCTGGCGGTCAGGGGAAGTGTGGGAAGCTAGATCACAACAACTCACCTTGTTTTCCAGTGGAAGAACTGCAACCCTAATATGGAGTTATCTATCAAGTGAGGCTGGGGCCAAATGCCATCTTGTAAAGGCAGCAATTCAAATAGGCTCCCAGCACCTCCCTCTTCATGGGAATGAGCCCTCTTGCATTGAACGCTCACCAGGGTGAGCCCCAGTTCTCAGCATCTCCAGCCCAACCTGTCACAAGCTGACCACACATTTGTAAGCTTGGGATATATTCTGCTGACGTTTTTGGATAATGAATTTCATCAACTATGGGACTAACTTTGTT
>NW_004949334.1:91227-91537 GCF_000317375.1 Microtus ochrogaster | reverse complement strand
TCATCACACCCACATAGTGTAACAACTTTGTGGTTCCTCCATAATGTGCTTATTTCTGTCAGGGAACGGACCAGCCAACACTATCGTTCCTTGTTTCTCAGTTTGTTCTTATATTCTGTCTCTCCTCCCCCACCTTTAAAAAATTTATCATGTGTATTTGTGTTTTTGCCATGGTTCTCAGGCTCCTGGATTACAGACAGCTGTGAGCTGCCATGTAGATGCTGGGAATTATAGCCCTGCCTGGAAAACTTTCAGAGTTCATTCTGGCCCCTGAGTAAAGATGCTATGCTTCCTTTATTGTATCTTTATT
>NW_004949334.1:89392-90585 GCF_000317375.1 Microtus ochrogaster | reverse complement strand
AGAGAGAGAGAGAGTTTTAATGATTTAATATTCAGCTATTTCTAGGCTTATTTACCAGCACATTTATTATTACCAGCTAGCACCTTCCTCTGAAAACATTGGAACCCCCATCTGTACATGTCATCACGTGCGTGCGTGCGTGCGTGCGTTCTTATGTGCAAGCGCCGTGTGCGCATCCCATCTATCCCTTCATCAAACACCCAGTGAGATGGAGGCCACCATTTTCTTAGCCAGTGACAGTCAGCAGACAGAGAGAAAGAGAGAAAGAGAGAAAGAAAGAAAGAAAGAAAGAAAGAAAGAAAGAAAGAAAGAAAGAAAGAAGGAAAGAAAGAAAAAAACAGAGCTGTCCTAGATTTTTTCCTCACCATTTGAACACGGCCCCTCCTTTTACCTGATTTTCCAACACAGCTCTGATGATGCAGGAGGATGCCGAGAGCCCAGTTGGTGCCTCAGACCGATGCGTGCATCTGTGCCTTGGCAGCAGCTATTCATGTCTTGCCACTCAGAGTCAAGTTCCCTTAAGTTTTGCCTTCCCTAAGTGCTCATTCACTTCAGAGGACACAACCCTCATCTTCCGTGTCCTCCTGGCCTAATTTCACATATTACTGAATATGAATCAGTAATATGAGATGTTCAGGAGAGGGAGGAAGTGTCATTCATGAAAAAAGTGAGTATTCTACTAACTAACTACCCATGGGTGAAGGAACTAGTGAAAAGAATTTTATGAAGCAGAGAGAAATTTCTGGTTTTGGATGGAGGAGATCCTGAATGGCTCCCTCTGTGTCGCATAAGAGACTCTTGGAAAGGAAACCTCAGGTTCTGGTCGGTCAGTTCAGGGAGAAATATTAGCAAAGAGGTAAAGGCCGTGCCTCACAACATCAGCATTCCCTTCTCTGAAAATTCTATGGTATCCCGAAGAGCTCTCAGATTTTTGTGATGTCACTCGTGTCCTAGAAACGCCACCTGCCCTCAATACACACTCTCTCAGTGCCTTTAAGGCTTGAATTTAGACATGTTGTCTAGAGAATGGAGCTCATGGAGAGGCCAGAGAGAGGAAGGAGAAAGCTGGCCCCAGATCTCACAGGAAAACATGGCATGGAGAAATAATTAGTGGTCCTGGGGAAGACAGACAAAGTGAGTTCACCACAAGCAGGGACTAGAGAGATTTCTGCATGTGATGGCTGGGAGACTTC
>NW_004949334.1:87908-88421 GCF_000317375.1 Microtus ochrogaster | reverse complement strand
GTTGAATCTCTGTGAATCCAGACTATGTTATGCCCTTCAATGACATGAGTCTGCAGCATCAAGCACCCACCCCTACCTATAATCCGCGAGGGCTCCGAAGTCCCTCGCATCCACTATAGGTCCGAATAAGGCTTAAAAATCTTTTCCCTGGTTGAACTTGTGCAGAGGGAAACCAGGTAACTTCTGAAAGACATGCACCACCTTCTTACAGAAAGGCGGGAAGACTGACTGACTGACTAATACCCATATTGTGATTCAAGTTGGCCATGTCCCCTTTTCCACAGCATGTGAACTGTGACTCTAGATCAAGGAATCAGTTTGTGTGTGTGGCGGGGGGGTGCGTGCACGAAGAGCGAGCGCTAATGTGCTATCTAGGAAAAGCACCACACCAGTTGCATACTGACTGAGAAATTTGATTTTTTAGGATATGATTTTTCATATCTGTGAGTGGTCTATCCATAGCCATTCATCTTTCTTTTAACTTGAGTATAGGAATGAATGATCCCTCCCTCC
>NW_004949334.1:81063-85184 GCF_000317375.1 Microtus ochrogaster | reverse complement strand
GCTCACAACCATCTGTAATGAGATCTGGCACTGTATCCTGGAAAATGAATATATTATAAATAAATTAATAATTGAAAGAAAGAAAAAAAAGAAAAAGCAATTAAAAAATAAAGAAAGAAAATAAAGAAATAAAGAAATAAAGAAAGAATAAAAGAAAGAAAGAAAGAAAGAAAGAAAGAAAGAAAGAAAAAAAGAAAGAAAGAAAGAAAGGAAGAACGAAAGAAAGAAAGAAAGAAAGAAAGAAAGAAAGAAAGAAAGAAAGAAAGAAAGAATTTCTTTGTGTATCTTGGGCTGTCCTAAAACTAACTCTTTAAATCAGGCCATCCTTGAATTCATAGAGATCTGTGTGTGTGCTGTGATTAAAGGCATGCACCCACCCCCACACACCACAGTCCTGCTTAGACTGCAATTTCTTGTTAGCTAGCTCTGGGTGTCCTGGGCTGTTAGTAAGTGACAATAGCCCTGTGTGTTGAATTTCTGTGAATCCAGACTTTGTTATGCCCTCAATGACATGAGTCTGAAGCATCAAGCACCCACCCCTGTACTCCCTGAGTTCTCTGAAGTCATTTTGCATCCTCTATAGCTCTAAATAATGCTTAGAAAGCTTTTCCCTGGTTCACCTTGTGCAGAGGGAAACCAGTTAACTTCTGAGAGACATGCACCACCTTCCTACAGAAAGAAGGGAAGAATGACTGACTGACTAATACCCATATTGTGATTCAAGTTGGCCATGTCCCCTTTCCCACTGCATGTTCACTGTAGCTCTAGATCAAGGAATCAGTTTGTGTGTGTGTGTGTGTATGTGTGTGCACACTCGCACGCATGCGATCCTGTGCTATCTAGGAGAAGCACCACAGCAGTTGTATACTGAGTGAGAAATTTGTTTTTTTAGGAAATGATTTTTCATATCTGTGAGTGGTCTCTCCATAGCCATTCCTCTTTTCTTTAACTTGAGTATAGGAATGAATGATCCCTTCCTCCATCTTCATGGGAATGAGCCCTCTTGCTTTGAGGGCTCCCGAGGGTGAACCCCAGTTCTCAGCATCTCCAGGCCTTCCCGTCACTAGGTGACCACACATTTGTAAGCTTGGGATATATTCTGCTGACGTTTTGGGATAATGAATTTCATCAACTATGGGACTAACTTTGTTCTTACAGGACACTCACTCACTCAAAATCTCTCCTCATCATACCCACATAGTGTAACAACTTTTTGTTTCCTCCATAATGTGCTTATTTCTGTCTGGGAATTGACCAGCCAACACTATCTTTCCTTGTTTCTCAGTTTGTTCTTATATTGTCTCTCCCCCACCCCACCTATAAAAAATCTATTATGTGTATTTGTATTTTTTCCATGGCTCTCAGGCTCCTGGATTACAGACAGCTGTGAGCTGCCATGTAGCTGCTGGGAATTGAACCTAGACTATCTCTTCTGCCCTTCATGGAGCATCTCTCTATCAAGCCATGCCTGGAAATCTTTCAGAGTTCACTCAGGCCCCTGAAGTTGCTATGCTTCCTTTTATTGTATCTTTAGTGTTTTTTGGTTTTTTTTGGTGTGTGTGTGTTTGTGTGTGTGTGTTTTTGTGAAAGAGAGAGAGAGAGATTCATTATGAAAGAAAAATTCATTCAACAACAGCAAACTTTGTATTTATTTGTTCATCCATCCACGTGTTTGCTTACTTACTTACTTACTTAATTACTTACTTACTTGCTTTATTTATTTACAGTGGAAGACTTAATTCAGTAGGAATGATCAGAACGGTAGGGAAAAGAGTAAGATATCACGATGACTTTCCCTTTCGAGAGGGAGCTTTCTGGTAAGACCTGAAACTGCAGTTTCCAGTCCTTTTCAAAGGTCAGGAATTTCTTAGGTAAGCAAGGGTCTCCATTCATTTCCTTTGAGGAACTCTCTGGCCCTGACATTAACATCTGACTGGTGCCTATTGTCAATGCCAATGGGACAATCCTCAGCCCCTCCCTGCTCTAACCTGACCTTACCTGACATGACCTGAGAAGCCACACGCCTCCCCAGTTCACAGGCCCCTCTTAATCTATCTATCTAACTAACTAACTAACTGGACAGAATAAAATGAGGAATCTCTTCTCAATGGAATGCTGTTGGCAGCCATTTGATGAATTTATTCTCATCTCAGATCAGAGATCAGATCATGTCCAGCAGGAAGGGATGTCTTCTTTCCGCGTTTCTTCTTCTTTTGTATGTTGCATTCAGTTCAGATGTGCTGGCATATTGTGAGAGAGAGAGAGAGAGTTTTAATGATTTAATATTCAGCTATTTCTAGGCTTCTTTACAAGCACATTTATTATTACCAGCGAGCACCTTCCTCTGAAAACATTGGAACCCCCCATCTGTACATGTGATGCACGTGCATGCGTGCTTATGTTTGAGCGCCGTGTGCGCATCCCATCTATCCCTTCATCAAAAACCCAGTGAGGTGGATGCCACCATTTTCTTAGCCAGTGACATTCAGGAGAGAGAGAGAGAGAAAAAGAGAAAGAGAGAAAGAAAGAAAGAAAGAAAGAAAGAAAGAAAGGAAGAAAGAAAGAAAAAACAATGCTGTCCTAGATTATTCCCTCCTCTTTGAACACGGCCCCTCGTTTGAGCTGAGTTTCCAACAGAGCTCTGATGATGCACTAGGATGCCAAGAGTCCAGTTTGTGCCTCAGCCCGATGCCTGCATCTGTGCCTTGGCAGCAGCTATTCAGGTCTTTCCACTCAGATTCAAGTTCCCTTAAATTTAGCCTTCCCTAAGTGCTCATTCACTTCAGAGGACTCAACCCTCATCTTCCGTGTTCTTCTGGCCTAATTTCTCATACGACTGAGTATGAACCAGTGATATGAGGTGTTCAGGAGAGGGAGGAATGGTCATTCATGAAAAAAGTGAGTGTTCAACTATCTAACTCCCCATGGGTGAAGGAAGTTTTGAAAAGATTTTAATGAAGCAGAGAGAAATTTCTAGTTTTGGAAGGAGGAGACCCTGAATGGCTCCCTCTGTGTCGCAGGAGAGACTCCTGGAAAGGAAACCTCAGGTTCTGGTTGGTCGGTCGGTCGTTCGGTCGGTCTGTCCATCAGTTCAGGGAGAAATATTAGCAAGTGAAGCCGGATCAAATTAATACAGGTTTATTTGTATAAAATAAAAGCAACTTTAATATAAATAGCACACTCACGCAACCAAAGTTCCCGCGATGCCCAGAAATAGGAGATAGGAAGAAGGGGTTACCAGCATTTGTGCACCCCAATTTATAGACAGGAAGAAGGCCATCCCGCCCCCAAAGGGCGGGCTCTCTCTACATCTCCCCTTTTTTGTCTAAATAATACAGAACTAAACTAACTACAACTATAAACAATAATAACAAATAATAAATGTAACAAACAATATTGAGAACAAAATTTACCAGACACTCTATCTCAAGGAGTCTAAATAATGTAGAGAGTAATTGCAGTTATAATTTTCAACTCTGCCAAAGATCTGAGAAGGGAATAAATGTTACTTAACAAATGAGAAATATCCAAAATGTGCCAAAAATGACAGAGATAACTGACTACCTGGGCAATCACCCAAATTCTAGTTCGCGATGTAGAGTCAACCAACTTTGGCTAAGGCCTAACATAACTGACATGCCATTATCAATTGCAAGAAACTTTCTTAGAATTATCCTACCTTGTCTTGGCAAGATAAGGCAATCCTGTTTCATATCTTTGTCAGTAGTTGACGTATGGGCTTTTCTTAACCAAAAGGCCAGTTCTGCCAAGAAGATAAGCTCCCAGTGGGGTGTCTTTGCTGCTCAAGGTTCTCTCAGGAGTAGAGTGGCGTTGCCAGGAGTAATTAAGTCTCATGGGCAGAGAATTCTAAGTTCGATTAAAGGCCATTTTTCTACAGCTCTTTAAAAAGGCTGAAGATTATACTATCTATACTAAATATAATCTCTAGGTAACTAGAAGACCTGATTATCCTAAAAATAAACATGAGAAACATATAATTCTCAATACCTATCTAACTTGAAAACTAAGAGAATAAACAACTGTGCAATATATGAAGACAATGATCTTCATCTGTAAACAATGTCATTACATATCAAATGTAAACAATATTACATAAATAG
>NW_004949334.1:52693-53425 GCF_000317375.1 Microtus ochrogaster | reverse complement strand
GAGAAATAATTAGTGATCCTGAGGAAGATAGACGAAGTGAGTTCACCACTAGCAGGGACTAGAGAGATATCTGGATGTTATGGCTTTGCGACATACAGGGCTAGGGCTCAGGAACTGGGAGATTTCGGATATGCGATAGGCCTGTCTTGTTTGTCTGGGATCCTAAAGAGCCAACCCACATCAAAGATTCACGATAGTTGATTTGACAAAGTCGGGAATTGACAAGGAGTGCGGAAGGAGTCAGGGAGATTTCAATACCAGAGCTGCACATCATCCCCCCCCCCAAGTCCTTTTCTTCATGTAGCAATAATAATAGAGAAAGGGGAGTAGAGCTATTCCAAAGCCCATATAATACCATGCATTATATCAGAGCTATTAGCAGGGTTGAGGCATCAAGTGCTGTAGTCAGTCCTCCTGTGAGCCCCTAATGATTCTGGATTCCCAGTTATGAATGACACCCTGGTCTCCCGTTCAGTCTGAGAGCTCTCTGAGAGCCAATGGATGAGATAGTGAGTGGGAAGAGAATGCAATATTTTGTCTTTTTTCTTTTTCTTTTTCCTTTTCGTTCTTTCTTTTACTGTTTTGTTTTGATTTCAAGAAAAAGTTTCTTTGGGCTGGAGAGATGGCTCAGAGTTAAGGAGCACTAGCTGCAATTTCAGAGGTCCTGAGTTCAATTCCTAGCAACCACATGGTGGCTCACAAACATCTGTAATGAGATATGGCACTGTATCC
>NW_004949334.1:47417-49826 GCF_000317375.1 Microtus ochrogaster | reverse complement strand
GGTGAAGGAAGTAGTGAAAAGATTTTAATGAAGCAGAGAGAAATTTCTGGTTTTGGAAGGAGGAGATCCTGAATGGCTCCCTCTGTGTTGCAGGAGAGACTCCTGGAAAGGAAAACTGAGGTTTCTGTACGGTCGGTCTGTCAGTTCAGGGACAAATATTAGCAAGGAGGTAAAGGCCGTGCCTCACGACATCAGCAGTCCCTTCTCTGAAACTTCTACGGTATCCCAGAGAGCTCTCGGAATTTTGTGATGTCACTCGTATCCTAGAAACGCCAACTGCCCTCAAGACACACTCTCTCGATGCCTATAAGACTTGGTTCTAGACATGTTGTCTAGAGAATGGAGCTCATGGAGAGGGCAGAGGGAGGAAGAAGAAAGCTGGCCCCAGATCTCACAGGAAAACATGGCACAGAGAAATAATTAGTGGTCCTGGGGAAGACAGACGAAGTGAGTTCACCACTAGCAGGGACTAGAGAGATTTCTGCATGTGATGGCTTTGAGACTTCCAGGCCTCTGGCTCAGGAAGTGGGAGGTGTCTGGGATGCGATAGGCCTGTCTTGTGTCTCGGTGTTCCTTAAGAGACAATAAACATCAAAGATTCACGATAGTTGATTTGACACATTCGGTAATTGACAAGGAGTGCGGAAGGAGTCAGTGAGATTTCAATACCAGCGCTGCACATCATCCCCCCTCCAAGGTTTTTAAGTTGTATAGCAATAATAATAGAAAGGGGAGTAGCGCTCTGCCAAAGCCCGTATTTTACCATGACTTATATCACAGCTATTCGCAGGGTTGAGGCATCAAGTGCTGCAGTCAGTCCTCCTGTGAGCCCCTAAGGTTTCTGGCTTCCCAGTTATGAATGGCACGCTAGTCTCCAGTTCAGCCTGAGAGCTCTTTAAGAGCCAATGATGAGAGAGTGAGTGCGAAGAGACTGCAATTTTTAGTCTTTTTTCTTTTTCTTTTTCCTTTTCTTTCTTTCTTTTCCTGTTTCGTTTTGTTTTTCAAGAAAGTGTTTCTTTGGGCTGGAGAGATAGCTCAGAGGTTAGGAGCACTAGCTGCTCTACCAGAGGTCCTGAGTTCAATTCCTAGCAACCACATGGTGGCTCACAACCATCTGTAATGAGATCTGGCACTGTATCCTTGAAAATGCATATATAATAAATAAATTAATAATTAAAAAGAAGAAAGAAAGAATGAAAAAAAGAAAGAAGGAAAAATAAAAAGAAAGAAAAAAGAAAGAAAGAAAGAAAGAAAGAAAGAAAGAAAGAAAGAAAGAAAGAAAGGAAGGACGGGTTTCTTTGTGTATCATGGGCTGCCCTAAAACTCACTCTGTAAATCATGCCATCATTGAATTCACAGAGATCTGTATGTGTGCTGTGATTAAAGGCATGCACCCACCCCCACACACCACAGCCCGGCTGAGACTGCAATTTCTTGTTAGCTAGCTCTTGGTGTCCTGGGCTTGTAGTAAGTGACAGTGGCTCTGTGTTGAATCTCTGTGAATCCAGACTATGTTATGCCCTTCAATGACATGAGTCTGAAGCATCAAGCACCCACCCCTACCTATACTCTCTGAGGTCTCTGAAGTCACGGTGCATCCTCTATAGGTCCGAATAAGGCTTAGAATGCTTTTCTCTGGTTCACCTTGTGCAGAGGGAAACCAGGGAACTTCTGAGAGGCATGCACCACCTTCCTACAAAAAGAAGGGAAGACTGACTGACTGACTGACTAATACCCATATTGTGATTCAAGTTGGCTATGTCCCCGTTTGTACAACATGTGCACTGTGGCTCTAGATCAAGAAATCTGTGTGTGTGTGTGTGTCTGTGTGAGTGTGTGCGTGCGCACGGGTGCGTGCTATTGTCCTATCTGGGAGAAGCACCACAACAGTTGTATATTGACTGAGAAATTTGATGTATTTAGGAAATGATTTTTCATATCTGTGAGTGGTCTCTCCATAGCCATTCATCTTTCCTTTAACTTGAGTATCGGAATGAATGATACATCCCTCCCTGTTCATGGGAATGAGCCCTCTTGCGTTGAGGACTCCACAGGGTGAACCCCAGTTCTCAGCATCTTCAGCCCAACCAGTCACAATCTGACCACACATTTGTAAGCTTGGCATATATTCTGCTGACCTTTTTGGATAAGGAATTTCATCAACTATGGGACTAACTTTGTTCTGACAGGACACTCACTCACTCACAATTTCTCCTCATCACACCCACATATTGAAACAACTTTGTCGTTCCTCTATAATGTGCTTATTTCTGTCAGGGAACTGACCAGCCAACACTATATTTCCTTCTTTCTCAGTGTGTTCTTATATTCTGTCTCTCCCCCACACCATTAAAAAATTTATTATGTGTATTTGTGTTTTTGCCATGGCTCTCAGGCTCCTGGATTACA
>NW_004949334.1:43679-45690 GCF_000317375.1 Microtus ochrogaster | reverse complement strand
CATGGGTGAAGGAAGTAGTGAAAAGATTTTAATGAAGCAGAGAGAAATTTCTGGTTTTGGAAGGAGGAGATCTTGAATGGCTCCTTCTGTGTCACAGGAGAGACTCCTGGAAAGGAAACCTCAGGTTCTAGTCTGTCGGTGGGTCAGTCGGTCAGTTCAGGGAGAAATATTTGCAAGGAGGTAAAGGCCGTGCCTCACATCAGCAGTCCCTTCTCTGAAAATTCTATGGTATCCCGGAGAGCTCCTGGAATTTTGTGATGTCACTCGTGTCCTAGAAACAACAACTGCCCTCAAGACACAATCTCTCGGTGCCTATAAGACTCGGTTCTAGACATGTTGTCTAGAGAATGGAGGTCGTGGAGAGGACAGAGGGAGGAAGAAGATAGCCGGCCCCAGATCTCACAGGAAAACATGGCATGGAGAAATAATAAGTGGTCCTGGGGAAGACAGACGAAGTGAGTTCACCACTAGCAGGGACTAAAGAGTTTTCTGCCTGTGATGGATTTGAGACGTCCAGGGCTACTGCTCAGGAACTGGGAGGTTTCTGGGATGCGGTAGGCCTGTCTTGTATCTCTGAGTACCTAAAGAGCCAACCCGCATCAAAGATTCACGATAGTTGACTTGACAAAGTTGGGAATTGACAAGGAGTGTGGAAAGAGTCAGTGAGATTTCAATAACAGTGCTGCACATCAACCAACACCTCAAGTCCTTTTTGTTGTGTAGCAATAATAATAGAGAAAGGGGAGTTGCACTTTGCCAAAGCCCGTATTTTACCATGCCTTATATCACAGCTATTAGCAGGGTTGAGGCATCAAGTGCTGCAGTCAGTCCTCCTGTGAGCCCCTAAGTTTTCTGGCTTTCCAGTTATGAATGACACCCTGGTCTCCAGTTCATCCTGAGAGCTCTTTAAGAGCCAAACGATGAGAGAGTGAGGGAGAAGAGACTGCAATTTTTTTGTCTTTTTTCTTTTTCCTTTTCTTTCATTGTTTTGCTGTTTTGTTAAGTTTTTCAAGAAAGGGTTTCTTTGGGCTGAAGAGATGGCTCAGAGATTAGGATCACTAGCTGCTATTCCAGAGGTCCTGAGTTCAATTCCTAGCAACCACATGGTGGCTCACAACCATCTGTAATGAGATCTGGCACTGTATCCTAGAAAATGTATATATAATAAATAAATTAATAATCAAAAGAAAGAAAAATAGAAATAAAGAAAGAAAAAAAGAAAGGAAGAATGGGTTACTTTGTGTTCTTGGGTTGTCCTAAAATTCACACTGTAAATCAGGCCATCCTTGAATTCACAGAGATCTGTGTGTGTGCTGTGATTAAAGGCATGCACCCACCCCCAAACACCACAGCCCAGCTGAGACTTCAATTTCTTGTTAGCTAGCTCTGGGTGTCCTGGGCTGTTAGTAAGTGACAATGGCTCTGTGTGTTGAATCTCTGTGAATCCAGACTATGTTATGCCCTTCAATGACATGAGTCTGAAGCATCAAGCACCCACCCCTCCCTATTCTCCCTGAGGTCTCTGAAGTCACGGTGCATACTCTATAGGTCTGAATAAGGCTTAGAAAGCTTTTCCCTGGTTCATCTTGTGCAGAGGGAAACCAGGTAACTTCTGCGAGGCATGCACCACCTTCCTACAGAAAGAAGGGAAGACTGACTGACTGACTAATACCCATATTGTGATTCAAGTTGGCCAAGTCCCCTTTTCCACACCATGTGCATTCTGGCTCTAGATCAAGGAATCAGTTTGTGTGTGTCTCTGTGTGTGCGTGTGTTCACTCGCAAGCGCTACTGTGCTATCTAGCAGAAGCACCACAGCAGTTGCATACTGAATGAGAGATTTGATTTTTTAGGAAATGATTTTTCATATCTGTGAGTGGTCTCTCTATAGCCATTCATTTCCTTTAACTTGAGTATCGGAATGAATGATCCCTCCCTCCCACTTCATAAGAATGAGCCCTCTTGCATTGAGGGATCCCCAGGGTGAACCCCAGTTCTCAGCATCTCCAGC
>NW_004949334.1:41342-42405 GCF_000317375.1 Microtus ochrogaster | reverse complement strand
CCGTGTGCGCATCCCAACTATCCCATCATCAAACACCCAGTGAGATGGAGGCCACCATTTTCTTAGCCAGTGACAGTCAGGAGAGAGAGAGAAAGAGAGAAAGAGAGAAAGAGAGAAAGAAAGAAAGAAAGAAAGAAAGAAAGAAAGAACAGTGCTGTCCTAGATTTTTCCCTTTCCCTTTGAACAGAGCCCCTCCTTTAAGCTGAGTTTCCCACACAGCTCTGATGATGGAGGAGGATGCCAAGAGCCTAGTTGGTGCCTCAGCCAGATGCCTGCATCTGTGCCTTGGTGGCAGCTATTCATGTCTTGCCACTCAGAGTCAAGTTCCATTAAGTTTAGCCTTCCCTAAGTGCTAGTTCACTTCAGAGGACTCAACCCTCATCTTCCGTGTCCTCATGGCCTAATTTCTCATATTACTGTGTATGAAAAATAATATGAAATGTTCAGGAGAGGGATGAAGGCTCAATAATGAAAATGTGAGTGTTCACCTAACTAACTCCCAATGGGTGAAAGAAGTAGGGAAAAGATTTTAATGAAGCAGAGAGAAATTTCTGGTTTTGGAAGGAGGATATCCTGATTGGCTCCCTCTGTGTTGCAGGAGAAACTCCTGGAAATCAAAGCTCAGGTTCCTGTTTGTGGGTCTATCGGTCAGTGGGACGGAAGGTCGGTAGGTTGGTCAGTTCAGAGAACAATATTTGCAAGGAGGTAAAGGCCGTGCCTCACGACATCACCAGTCCCTTCTCTCAAAATTCTATGGTATCCCGGAGAGCTCTCGGAATTTTGTGATGTCACTCGTGTCCTAGAAACACCAACTGCCCTCAAGACACAATCTCTCAGTGCGTATAAGACTCGGTTCTAGACGTGTTGTCTAGAGAATGGAGCTCGTGGAGAGGCCAGAGGGAGGAAGAAGAAAGCTGGCCCCAGATCTCACAGGAAAACATGGCATGGAGAAATAATGAGTGGTCCTGGGGAAGACAGACAAAGTGAGTTCACCAATAGCAGGGACTAGAGAGATTTCTGCATGTGATGGCTTGGAGACTTCCAGGGCTAGGGCTCAGGAACT
>NW_004949334.1:5721-6250 GCF_000317375.1 Microtus ochrogaster | reverse complement strand
ATTATGTGCCTTGTGTCTGGGTCAGGTATCCCTATTTGGACAGCCTTAGTAAGTCTTTGTAAAAAATCACTAAAGGTTCTCTCTGACCTTGTTTAATGGAGATAAATGATTCCATTTTCCGTCTTGGGTCTTGTACCCAGTCGCAAGCCCTTAAGGCTGCTGTTGTGCACAAAAAGTGTGTCTTCATCCAAATTAGCTTGTTCTTGAGGGTCAGAAAAGAGTCCTTCACCTATAATTTTATCTATGGAAATGTCATTTTCCTTTGTCCTTTCTTGCTGTTCCAAACATCTAGCCTCTTCCCTTAATAATAATTTCCATCTTAATTCCACCCAACTTTCAAGGACTGCAGCATTCAGTTGTAGCCAATCCGAAGGGGTGGCTCCGTTTATCGTTGCCCACGATTTTAGCATCTCTTTAACAAAAGATGAATGCATTCCAAAAGACATGACAGCCTGTTTAATTTCTTTTAGATCATTCATACATACAGGTTCTCATGTATCTTCTTTGATGACCCTAGGGTTTTTGGAAC
>NW_004949334.1:2355-4776 GCF_000317375.1 Microtus ochrogaster | reverse complement strand
TTGCTGTCAAACCATTTAGTGCCAAGGAAAATTACTAATTCCAGAAGAATGCATAGATGTGGGGTGTTAGACACCTCTTGTAAGATCTCCCACATGGCACATTCAAAAAGATCGTTAAAATTCTCGAGAGTAATGTTCTCAGACATCTTTTTTTTTAATATGGAAGAAAATTTACCTGTAATGACTGGTTTCTGCCAGAGGTGGCGGAAGAGTCCACTTGAGTCCACGTGGAGGGCCGGTCTGAAACAACTCAAAATGGAAATTTATCGTTGTGCCTGAGGATTTATAGTGTGCGTGAAGAGGTTATTTTGAATCAGACCAAGTCTGCCACTGTGGTGGTTCACACACACGTGGTGGCTCGGGAGGCGGTGTCAGCGGTAGCAGCAGGCACCGCCGGGACGGGCAGGGGCGCGTGAGCAAGCGTACCCGGAAGTGAAATCTGAGCCCCGGAACACTAGCAGCGAGAGAGCGTGCCTGCTCTCACTCGGTGTAGGGTGCAGGTTTGATGGGCGCTGGCGGCTAATGAGCTGCCCGATACCGGACGCAGGAGCGTGCTGGGCCGGGGAGCGCACATAGGGAGTAACGAGCAGAGTCGGCGGGTGCGTAAAGCTTGGCCACCAATCTGGCTCGCAAAGGCTGCACTAGGCTAATGAGCTGCCCGATACTGGACGCTGGAGCATGCTGGGCAGGATAGCGAGCACAGGGAGGCGCAAGCAGAGTCGGGGTGGAAAGCTTTCCTCCGGCGACCAATTTCACTCGCAAAGCTGGACTAGGTTTCCCCTTGCAGCACTGGCTGAAACCGGGAACGGCAGGGTAGCTGTGGCCAACCGGGTCCTATTGCAGGTAAGGGGCCACAACGTTGGCACGCCAAATGAAGGCGGATCGAATTAATATAGGCCAATTGGTATAAAATAAAAGCAACTTTAATATAAATAGCACATTCACGCAACAAAGTTCTCGCGATGCCAAGAAATAGGAGACAGGAAGAAGGGGTTACCAGCATTTGTGCACCCCAATTTAAAGACAGGAAGAAGGCCGTCCTGCCCCCAAAAAGCAGGCTCTCTCTACAAGCAAGGAGGTAAAGGCCGGGCCTCACGTCATCAGCAGTCCCTTCTCTGAAAACTCTACGATAACCCGGAGAGCTCTCGGAATTTTGTGATGTCACTCGTGTCCTAGAAACGCCAACTGCCCTCAAGACACACTTTCTTGGTGCCTATAAGACTCAGTTCTAGACATGTTGACAAGAGAATGGAGGTCGTGGAGAGGACAGAGGGAGGAAGAAGAAAGCTGGCCCCAGATCTCACAGGAAAACATGGCATGGAGAAATAATAAGTGTTCCTGGGGAAAACAGACGAAGTGAGTTCACCACTAGCAGGGACTAGAGAGATTTCTGCATGTGATGGCTTTGAGACTTCCAGTGCTAGTGCTCAGGAACTGGGAGGTTTCTGGGATGTGATAGGCCTGTCTTGTTTCTCTGGGTTCCTAAAGAGCCAATCTACATCAAAATTCACGATAGTTGATTTGACAAAGTCGGGAATTGACAAGGAGTGCGGAAGAAGTCAGTGAGATTTCAATACCAGCACTGCACATCACAACCGCCCAAGTCCTTTTCGTTGTGTAGCAATAATAATAGAGAAAGGGGAGTAGCACACTGTCAAAGCCAGTATTTTACCATGCCTTACATCACAGATATTAGCAGGGTTGAGGCATCAAGTCCTGCAGTCACTCCTCCTGGGAGCCCCTAAGGTGTCTGGTTTCCCAGTTATGAATGACACCCTGGTCTCCAGTTCAGCCTGAGAGCTCTTTAGGAGCCAATGGATGAGAGAGTGAGTGCGAAGAGACTGAAATTTTTTGTCTTTTTTCTTTTTCTCTTTCCTTTTCTTTCTTTCTTTTGCTGTTTTGTTTTGTTTTTCAAGAAAGGGTTTCTTTGGGCTGGAGAGATGGCTCAGAGGTTAGGAGCAGTAGCTGCTCTTCCAGAGGTCCTGAGTTCAATTCCTAGAAACAACATGGTGGATCACAACCATCTGTAATGAGATCTGGCACTGTATCCTGGAAAATGTATATATAATAAATAAATTGATAATTGAAAGAAAGAAAGAGAAAGAAAGAAAGAAAGAAAGAAAGAAAGAAAGAAAGAAAGAAAGAAAGAAAGAAAGAAACAAAAGAAGGGTTTCTTTGTGTATCTCGGGCTGTCCTAAAACTCAATCTGTAAATCAGGCCATCCTTGAATTCACAGAGATCTGTGTGTGTGCTGTGATTAAAGACATGCACCCACCCACACACACCACAGCCAGGCTGAGACTGCAATTTCTTGTTAGCTAGCTCTGGGTGTCCTGGGCTGTTAGTAAGTGACAATGGCTCTGTGTGTTGAATCTCTGTGAATCCAGACTATGTTATGTCCTTCAATGACATGAGTCTGAA
>NW_004949334.1:0-1006 GCF_000317375.1 Microtus ochrogaster | reverse complement strand
TTTCAAGTCCTTTTCCAAGGTCAGGCATTTCTTAGGTAAGCAAGGGTCTCCATTCATTCCCTTTGAGGAACTCTCTGGGCCTGACATTAACATCTGACTGGTGCCTATTGTCAAGGCCAATGGGACACTCCTCAGACCCTCCCAGCTCTGACCTGACCTGACTTGAAATGAGAAGCCACACCATACCCCAGTTCACAGGCCCCTCTTAATCTATCTATCTAACTAACTAACTAACTGTAAGGAATAAAATGTGGAATCTCTTCTCAATGAAATGATGTTGGCAGCCATTCAATGAATTTATTCTCATCTCAGATGAGAAATCAGACCATGTCCAGCAGGGAGGGATGTCTTCTTTCCGTGTTTCTTCTTCTTTTGTATGTTGCAGTCAGATCAGATGTGCTGCCATATGGTGAGAGAGAGAGAGAGAGTTTTAATGATTTAATATTCAGCTATTTCTAGGCTTATTTACCAGCACATTTATTTGTACCAGCGAGCACCTTCCTCTGAAAACATTAGAACCCCCCATCTGTACATGTCATGCACGTGCGTGCGTGCGTGCTTATGTGCGAGTGCCGTGTGAGCATCCCATCTATCCCTTCATCAAACATCCAGTGAGATGGAGGCCACCATTTTCTTAACCAGTGACAGTCAGGAGAGAGAGAGAAAGAAAGAAAGAAAGAAAGAAAGAAAGAAAGAAAGAAAGAAAGAAAGAAAGAAAAAAGAGTGCTGTCCTGGATTTTTCCCTTTCCCATTAAACAAGGCCACTACTTTGAGCTGAGTTTCCCACACAGCTCTGATGATGCAGGAGGATGCCAGTTGGTGCCTCATTGCCATGCCTGCATCTGTGCCTTGGCAGCAGCTATTCATGTCTTGCCACTCAGAGTCAAGTTCTCTTAAGTTAAGGCGTCCCTAAGTGCTCATTCACTTCAGAGGACTCAACCCTCATCTTCCGTGTCCTCCTGGCCTAATTTCTCATATTACTGAGTATGAATCAGTAATTTGAGAT
>NW_004949333.1:94291-94762 GCF_000317375.1 Microtus ochrogaster | reverse complement strand
TTTTTTGGTAGGGAGGTTTTTGATAACAGCTTCTAATTCTTCGCGACTAACAGGTCTATTTAGGTCATTCACCTGGTCCTGGTTTAACTTTGGTACATGGTATTTATCTAAAAAAGTGTCCAGTTCTTTTACATTTTCCAGTTTTGTGGCATACAGGCCTTTGTAGTAAGATCTAATGATTCTCTGAATTTCCTCTGTGTCTGTGGTTTTGTCCCCCTTTTCATTTATGATCTTATTAATTTGCATATTGTCTCTCTGCAGTTTGATTAGTTTGGATAGGGGTTCATCAGTCTTGTTGATTTTCTCCAGGAACTAGCTTTTTGTTTCATTGATTCTTTGGATTGTTTTCTGTGTTTCTACTTTGTTGATTTCTGCCCTCACTTTGATTATTTCCAGTCTTCTACTCCTCCTAGTTGAGTCTGTTTCTTTTTTTTCTAGAGCTTTCAGGTGGGCTGTTAAGTCTCCAATGTG
>NW_004949333.1:92703-93203 GCF_000317375.1 Microtus ochrogaster | reverse complement strand
GACCTTTTTCCTTTGCAGCTCTTAATATTCTTTCTTTATTCTGTATGTTTTGTGTTTTGATTATTATATGGCGAGGAGATGTTGTTTTTTGGTCCTGTCTATTCGGTGCTCTGTATGCTTCTTGAACCTTCAAAGGAATATCCTTTTTTAGGTTGGGAAAGTTTTCTTGTATAATTTCATTAAATATAGTTTCTCGACTGTTGAGCTGTACTTCTTCTCCTTCTTCTATCCCAATTCTTCTTAGGTTTGGTCTTTTTATTGTGTCCCAGATTTCCTGAATGTTTTGTCATGAGAATTTGTTGGCTTCGCTGTTTTCTTTAATCAGTGTGTTTATTTTCTCTATTGTATCTTCAGTGTCTGAAATTTTTTCTTCTATCTCTTGTAATCTGTTGGTAGTACTTGTCTCTGTATTTCCTGTTTATTTACCCGGATTTTCCATCTCCATCCTTCCCTCGGTTTGTGTTTTCATTACTTCCATTTCATTCTTCATGTCTTGATCC
>NW_004949333.1:89039-92339 GCF_000317375.1 Microtus ochrogaster | reverse complement strand
GATTTCTTCTAATTCTTCTAGAGTAGGGTGTACAATTCTTTTTATTTTGGGATCTCTGGATTCTGGTGATGTCATGTTGCCTTTCGGGTTGTTGGAGGAATTCTTGCCTTGGAGCCTTCCCATCTCTTCTTTCAAATGGAGCCAGGAGAGGTCTGGTGTCTTGGTCCAGTCTTTGCTGTGACTGACTCTCTGGTTGTAACTCTTCAGTGTAGAAGCAGGATCCGTCCAGTCCAGATGAAACTTCTCAGCACAGAAACATAGACGTCCGGTAGTCCAATGACCCAAGGATAAAAGGGAGAACTTGGGGGGCAGGGTGGGGACGAGTAGAACACTGGACACCCTGCCGAAAAAGCTGAAGGTGCGCGTGCTCCCTTTCGGTGGGGGGGGCGAAACGGGGAGGGGGTACTTGAGGCCTGCCCGGTAGGCAGGCACTCACCTCTCTGGGTGGGTAGCCTTAGTGTAGGAGCAGAAAACTGTTCCTGAGCAAAGGACCTAGCAGATAATGCAGGCTCTTGGTGGGGGGGGTCGGGTGTAAGAAAGACAGCCCTGCAGAAGGAGCTGGGGGAGGGGGGGTTGTGGTCTCTTCCGGGTCAATCTGCCCCTAGATCGCACACACTCACCCGTCCAGATGGAACTCCTCAGTACCTAAACAGGGCCATCTGGTAGCCCGATGATCTGGGGACAATAGGAAGAAACCGGGCAGGCAGGACGAGATCCAGGAGTGCACAGGCACCCCTGGAGCACAAGCTGAAGGTGCCCTGGCTCCCTTTCGGGGGTCCTTGAGGCCTGCCCACTAGGCAGGCACTCACCGCTCTGAGTGGGTTGCCTTAGTGTAGGAGCAGAAAACTGTTCCTGAGCAGAGGACCTAGCAGAAAACGCAGGCTTGTGGGGGGGAAGGGAGGTCGTGTGTAAGAAAGACAGCCCTGCAGAAGGAGCTGGGGGAGGGGGGGCCTGTGCTCTCTTCCTGGACAGTCTGCCCCTGGAAAGCACACACTCACCCGTCCAGATGGAACTCCTCAGTGCCTAAACAGGGCAGCCTGGCAGCCCGATGATCCGGGGACAAAAGGAAAAAACCGGGCAGGCAGGACGGGTTCCAGGAGTGCACAGGCACCCCTGGAGCACAAGCTAGAGGTGCCCGGGCTCCCTTTCGGGGGGGGGTCCTTGAGGCCTGCCCGGTAGGCAGGCACTCACTGCTCTGGGTGGGTCGCCTTAGTGTAGGAGCAGAAAACTCCAGTGCCGTTATTATTGACTTCTCAGTCAGCCCTCATTGTCAGCCACATTTAGGGAGTCTGGTTTGATCACATGCTCATTCAGTCCCAGTTCAACTGGCCTTGGTGAGCTTCCATTAGATCAGTCCTACTGTCTCTGTGGGTGGACATACCCCTTGTGATCCTGACTTCCTTGCTCATGTTCTCCCTCCCTCTGCTCTTCAGCTGGACCTTGGGATCTCAGTCCAGTGCTCCACTGTGGGTCTCTGTCTCTATCTCCATCCATTGCTAGATAACTGTTCTATGATGATATGCAAGATATTCATCAGTGTGGCTGTGGTAGATAGGGAGTCTTCAAATTTCTTAAAGACCTTCTGAATATGGCATTTAAAATGCTTTAAGGACTTAGACTTTTCATAACAATGAGACACATCTGTTTCTGGCAGTACCAATATCTTCAAGAGGAAGATGGGCACCAAAGAAGCTCCTTAGGGAGTTTCCTAGCTATTTGGGCAAGAATCTGCTCTTGCCTGGACTGCTTGATGCTATGCTGTATGAACTGGACATGCAGGACCCCAGGAAGAATGACTGCTGAACTTGCCTAAAGGTGAGATGTTTCTTTGGGGTTCCTGCTTCATGAAAGCATCTGTTAGACATTCTGCAGGACACAGCAGAAAATGACTGAACTGTCTTTGGAATTTCCTGCTTGATGAAAATGTCTGCTAGATACTATGGGCCTAAAGGCTGAAGATTAATGTTCCAGTGGTACAGAACTACAGTCTGTCGAGGAAGCAAGATTGTCTGTGTTAATTCTAGAGTTTTGGAAGTTGCTTACAATGTACTTCCTGTTTACTTAGGTTATATTTATATTATTCTGGGGTCTTTGATGGAATTGAAGAATAGATAGTTATAGTTTTCCTTAGTGATGATAAAAGATAAAGTAGATATAAATATTGCAACTATAACTCTTGCTTGATACTTTTCTTGTTATATGTAATATTACTATGTTAAAATTAAAACCTTCCTTTTTATTTAAACAGAAAAGTGGAGGTGATGTGGGATTCCCCTTTGTATGTGTGAATACAATTGGTTAGTGAATAGAGAATCTGCCTTGGCCTGTGATAGGATAGACTATAGCTAGGTGGTAAAACTAAACTGAATGGGAGAAAGAAGGCAGAATCAGGATAAGCCATGTAGCCCCACAGGAGAAAGATACCAGATGGAGCTGTTCTCAGTAAGCCACAGCCATGTGGCAATACACAGATTAGTAGAATTGGGTTAAATGGATAGGTAAGAGCTAGCCAATAAGAAATTAGAGCTAATAGGATAAGCATTGATTTAAATAATATAGTTTCTGTGTGATTGCTTTGGGAATCTTGGTGGCTGGGAAATGGATAAGCAGTTTCCTACAACAAATCTGCTTATATCACCCTGAAGAAAATACAAATTCACATCCTGACAGAAGAGAAAACGTGAATTAGCCTTTCACACATTTGAATAGGAAACTACATCCTGAATAAAACACCAGTAGCATAGACACTTGAGATCAAAAATCAATAAATGGGACCTTATGAAACTGAAAAGCTTCTTTAAGGCAAAGGACTCTGTTAATATGACAAAACAGCATCATACATAATGGTATAATATCATCACCAAATGATGGAGGAGGGTCATGTATCTATGTGTTACTTTCATTGGTTAATAAAGAAACTGCCTTGGCCCTTTGATAGGACAGAAAATTAGGTAGGTAGTGTAAGCAGAACCGAATGCTGGGAAGAAGGGAAGTGAGGCAGATGCTATAGCTCTCCTTTCCAAGATGAATGCAGGTTGAGATCCTTCCCGGTAAGCCACCATCTCGTGGTGCTACACTCATTAATAGAAATGGGTTAATCAAGATGTCAGGATTAGCCAAAAAGAGGCTAGAGTTAATGGTCCAATCAGTGTTTAAAAGAATACAATTTGTCTACTTCCCATAGCCAAAAGGATAACTATATGTTTTCCTTGGGTTCACCTTCTTACTTAGCTTCTTTAGGTTCGCCAATTGTAGACTCCGTGACCCTTATTTATGGCTAGAAACCAATTATGAGTGAGT
>NW_004949333.1:86936-87848 GCF_000317375.1 Microtus ochrogaster | reverse complement strand
GGAGGCTGGGAGGTGTTGGAAACTTGTTTTTTTTCCTTTTCTCAATAAAAAAAACTGAAAAAAGAATACAATTTGTGTGTTGTTATTTGGGGTATAAAGCTAGCCATGTGGGAGCCGTGTGGGAATGCAGCCTGTCGCTCCTTCTACAACCAAATCCACATCTTACAGAGGGCTGATCTCCAAAAATATTTAAAGATCTCCAGAAGGTAGACATCAAACTACCAAATTATCCAATTAAAATGTTGTACAGATTTAAACAGAATTCTCAATAGAAGAATCTGAAATGAGTGATATGCACTTAATTAATTATTCAATATTCTTAGCTATCAGGGAAATACAAATCAAAATGACTCTGAGATAGGCTCTTACACCTGTCAGAATGGCTAAGATCAAAAACGCTAATGACAGCTCATGTTGGAGAGGATATGGAATAAGGGGGACACTCCTCCACTGGTGGTAAGAGTGAAAATTTATATAGTCATTTTGGAAATCAATGTGGCAGTTTTTCAGAAAATTATGAATCAATATACCTCAGGACCCACCTATACCAATCTCAGACATATACTCAAAGGATGTACAATCCTAACGCAAGAACACTTGCTCAACTATGTTCACAGAAGCAGTATTCATAATAGCAAGAAACTAACTACAACCTAGATGCCCATTAATTAAGAATGAATAAAGATAATGTGGTAAATGTGGTATATTTACACAATGGACCATTACTCAGCAGTAAGTAACAATGACATCATGAACTTTGAAGACAAATGGATGGAAGTAGAACAAAACATCCTGAGTGAGGTCCAGAAAGACAAAAATGCTATGTACCCATTCATAAGTGGATATTAGATGCAAAGTAATGTATAACCAGGCTACAATTCCCAGCCCCAGAGAAACTAGATATCAGCAAGG
>NW_004949333.1:83855-84820 GCF_000317375.1 Microtus ochrogaster | reverse complement strand
AGGACTGATGAGAAGCCAAAGACAATGGCACTGGGGTTTGATCCTACTTCATGTTCTGGCTTTGTGGGAGCCTAAACAGTTTGGATGCTCACTTTTCTAGACCTAGATGGAGGGGCAAGGATCTTGGCCTTTCCACCTGACTGCTCTTTGGTCTGGAGAGGGAGGGGGCGAGCAGTGCGGGGAGGGGGAGTGGAGTGGGAGGAAGGAGAGGAAAATGGGAGAATGGGAGGAGGTGGAATTTTTTTTTCAAGAAAAAATAAATTAAAAAAAATCTAAAAAAACAAAAACAAAAACAAAAAACAAATGGTTGTGAGTCACCATGTGGTTGCTGGGAATTGAACTCAGGACCTTTGGAAGAGTAGGCAATGCCCTTAACCACTGAGCCATCTTTCCAGTCTCACTTTATTATTCTTGAAAAATATTAAATTATCTAATTAATTATACTTGAAATATTTTACAAGTACTTGAACCTTTATTGTCTGTACTTAAAGAAGAGCAAGAAAACACAAAACAGGTGAAATACTGGGGCATGAGGACAATTCATTTTAAAAGCTTTGTCTGCTTCTTGGTTGTTGCTTTGAAAACAAAGTGTGGTGTAGCCTTGATGGGCAATCTTCAGGACAAAACAAAATCAGAAACAAAAAATGAAAACTAAAACAACAAAAAGCAAGTGGAATAGTATCTTTTGTTCATCTTTCTTGATTCAGCTTGAAACTATGTGTAAAAATGATCTTTCTCTTTCCTCCCATCACTCTTCTGTCAGGTAACCTAATTTAGGACAAGGCAGAAGTCTCCTCTTTTTATTTTTAGTTGTTGAAAAAAAATTCCACCTCCTCCCTGTTTCCCATTTCCCTCCCCCTCCTCCCACACATCGCCCCCTCTCTAAACTCCCCTCCTCCTCCCCTCCCCCCACTCCACTCTTCCTCCCTCTCAAGAATGAAGAGCAGTCCAGATTCCCTGCCCTG
>NW_004949333.1:80957-82576 GCF_000317375.1 Microtus ochrogaster | reverse complement strand
GTGGTTTTAAATATGAGACTTCTTCAACAGAAAGTCCCTGTGCTAGATACAGTATCTACTTGAAGGGACAATAAAGATATGTGTTTTACCTTCAATATTAGCCATTATGACACACAAGAAAACACATGATGATCTACCCAGAGGGCTGAGTGTGTGCCTGCATGGCCAGAAGGTTCCCGGAAGGGAGTGCAGGGCACCTCCAGCTTCTGCTGTAGGAGCTTCTTTGTTACACACCAACTTGCCTCCCCCCCAAGTTCGCCCTTTTGTCTATGGGGTCCTTGGACTTCCAGGAGTCCCTGTTCTTGTACTGAGGCGTTCCATCCAGATGGCTGAGTGTGTGCCATCCCTGGGCGTACTCCTCTCCAGTTCTTGCTGCAGGAACTTCTTTGTTCCACATGACCCTGCCTCCCTCAAGCATGCCCTGTTATCTGGGAAGTCTTTGGCCCAGGAACAGTTCCTGCTCCTGCATTGAGGCTTTCCACCCAGAGGTGTGAGTGTCTGCCTGCAGGCCAGAAGGTTCCCAGAAGGGAGTGCAGGGTACCTCCAGCTTCTGCTGCAGGGGCTTCTTTGTTACACATGACCCTGCCCTCCCTCCAAGTTTGCCCTTTTGTCTGCGGGGTCCTTGGACTTCCAGGAGTCCGGGTTTCTGTGCTGAGATCTATCCAGACTGGTGAGTGTGTGCCATTCCAGGGCAGACGGTCAGAGAAGGGAGCACAGTGCCCCTCCAGCTACTGCTGCAGGGGCTTCTTTCTTCCACACGACCCTGCCTCCCCAAAGACTGCCTACTGTCTGTGAGGTCCTTGGCCCAGGAATAGTTCCTGCTCCTGCAGTGAGGAGATCCACCCAGAGAGTCAGTCACAGCAAAAATTGGACAGAGATGCCAAGACTCCCCTGGCTATATCTGAAGGAAGAGATGGGCAGGCACCAACGCAAGAATTCCTCCAAAACCTCGAAAGGCAACATGACAACACCAGAATCCAGGGATCACGCTAAAAGAAGACTTGAACACCCTATTCCAGAAGAAGTAGAAGAAATCGACTTTAAACATAACATTATAAAAATAATAGAGGACCTTAAACAGGATGTGAAAAAGTGCTTTAAAACGGAGAAGACAAACAAAAAAGTAGAAGAAATGAATAAATCTCTCAAAGATACTTAAGAAAACCAAGAAAAAGCAATCAAAAAGGTAATGGAAACAGTTCAAGACTTGAAAAATGAAATGGAGATAATGAAGAAAACACAAATCGTGGGAACGCTGAATATGGAGAATCTGGGTAAACAAACAGGGACTACAGAGACAAGTATAAACAACAGAATACAAGAGATAGAAGAAAGAATCTCAGACGCTGAAGATACTATAGAGGAAATAAACTCATTGATTAAAGAAAATAACAAATCCAACAAATTCATAACACAAAACATCCAGGAAATCTGGGACACTATGAAAAGACCAAACCAAAGAATAACAGGGGTAGAAGAAGGAGAAGAATTACAGCTCAAAGGTGCAGAAAATATATTCAACAAAATTATAGAAGAAAACTTTCCCAACCTAGAGAAGGATATTCCTATGAAGGTACAAGAAGCATACAGAACACCAAATAGACTGGATCAAAGAAAAA
>NW_004949333.1:66142-75937 GCF_000317375.1 Microtus ochrogaster | reverse complement strand
ATCCAGCAACATATGGGAACAAATGCCAAACACTTGGCAGCGCCTGGGGAATCCCATAGAATAGAGGAAGAAGATTGACGGAATCAGATGAGTCAAGGACAGAATGAACACATGGAACACAAAAACAATTAAGCATGGTATATAAAGAATCACAGAGACCGAGGTGATAATCTTTGACCCTACATGGATTTGAGCTAGGGCCTTAGTATACAAGTTATGGTAATGCAGATGGCTATTCTTCTGAAACTCTTAAAGGTAGAATAGGAAGACACCATTGACTCTTTTGCACGCCCTTGGACCCCTTTCTTCCTACAGGATTGACATTCTCAGCTCTGACATGAGGGATGGTGGCAAGTTCAATATAACTTGCAATGCAATGTTCTGTGGATATCCCTGGAAGCCTGCTCATTATTTAAAGGCAAAGATGAGTGGCTCTGAGGTAGAGGTGAAATGAGGTCTAGGGAGAGGTGGAAAGAAGGGAACTGTGTTGGTGATGTAATCTGAGAGAATATAAAAGGAAAGAAATACATATCAACAAGAAAGAAGACTCAGGTGCAAGGTCCCACTGTGAATGCCACATTCAGGGTGAAAAGAGTGTGATCTGCCATTAGGTGAATGATGCTACATCTGTGCATTTAGAAACCAGCGATGTGCATAGTAAATCATGGACAGTCCATTCTCCTGTCTTCACTCTTTCTCACTTCATGTGGATAAATGGTGTGCAGGCAGCATTGGATTTAGATGAGTTAAAGAGAAAATGTATGTGAGCATACAAGAGGGTGTTTTTCTCAATGAAAACAATGCACCATTTTCTAAACAGACTCCAAGCATCCAAAGTTTGAGGGCTCCTGAAATTAGTTCCTATGAGTTCTGAGGGATCATAATATATTTGACCTGTAACAAAAGTTTTTAAAGTCTTTGGATTTTTGTTTATCATATTGATGTCTTTATTTTCCTTTTAAGACAACATCACTTTTATTCCTATTCTTTCCTTGTACACACGTTTATTCCAGTATTATAGGTATGAGTCACTATACTGGCTGTATCTGAGTAGTAAGTAAACATTTTCAACACATAGTATGTCTCCATTTTGTACCCCGTTGATAAAGAACTATCTATACTCTGGTGTGGGATGAGAGCAGCAGTCACTCATTTATGATGGCCCCAGGAAACTGGGAGACTGGTCTTTGAACTGACTTGGTTGGAAACCTCACACTGATACTCTCCAGCATCCTCTCTCCTGACAGGATCTATTTTGAGTCCACACTTTGTAGGAGACAGAGTCATCCTCTCTGTGAGCTGAAGATTTTTCTCATTGAAGATCCAACGGATGGAGACATCAGTGTCCGGTGAAATGCAGGTGAAGATCACAGATGTACCTCCAGAGACTGTGGTGTCAGTGATTTGCACAAAGGGCTGTGTGACATTCTCTGTGAAGAAACAGAGGAGAATACCAAATGACAGTAGTCCACACAGTAAACCAGACCCTCTTTAGTTCACCTTTTCTAAAACATTCAGCGGGGAGAATTTGGAGCTGTGACTATAGACATAACTTGTGGTTTGAATTTGCCACTCAGGAACTGTTTTACCCAGATTTAGGCACTGTTTTCTGTGTCTCAGTTTCCCTGTAATAGAACACATAGTGGCTGGTCATTGCTGTGTTCATGAGTTGAACTTAGTTATGAGCAATGATCTGAACTTGGGGTGGGGGAGCTGCTCACATTAGCAGCATCTGCTACTATTTATTTGCAGAAGAGAATTCCCTAGGTTGGACCCCTCAGGGTGAGGGATCTGGAGCAGCTGCCTCCTCAGTTTCTTCCCTTTGTGCTTTTACCTTCCTGTGAAGTCTCATAAGCCTATCAGAGTAATAGGCTTATGGCCCAGACACCTGACCACTGAGCCTCAGAAGGAGTTGCACAGGTGACCTACCCAACTGCAGCTCTCATGGCAGTAAACAGCTGATTCTACACTCTATGGGAGAGTAAGTAAAGCCTTGTTCCTTGTTGGTTGTAACAGAAAATCTAACCAAAACAGTGACATAAACTTTCCACTGTCACCTACTGTTCAGCCAGAGGCAAAGTTTTGGAGTCCAGGCTGACAGCCTTTGTGAGAATCCCATGGTTTAACTATTCAGGGACTGCCTGACCCCCTCTTTCTGAGGACATGCGTATGGTGAGAGCTGTTGTTGACATCCTGGTGCTGAGTTTACACAGCACAGTTCCTCCTTTCTGTACGGAAAGGCAAGTGTGGGTTCTGATCTATTACAGTTTGTTTACCCCGTGTGTCTTGCAGTAGAGACCCAAACCCCAGTGGGGGGACACATGCAGTGGAGGAGAAGGCAGGCACAACCCAATCCTGACATGTTAGTATATGAAGTGGGACCAGACACTTCAAGCAGTTGGAGACCATAGAGAGTCACTTACTCTTTACATCAATTTCCACGTATAGTCTTTCAATTTTGAAATCTTTTTTTAAAACTGTTAGTGTGTAGATTCCTGCATCTTTCTCAGTGAGATCCCTGAGTATCAGAGATCCATTATTGTATCCTGTCTTTTTAATTCTGTGTTCAGGCCCCCAGGAGATGGATTTTGTGGCTCTGGTGTATTTTACAATTTTAAAAACTGGAGTTCTGTATGTTGCCTTGTGCCAGTAAACGGCTTTCAGATCTTCTGGAAGATTATAAACTTGAAGAACTACGTCTTTCCCTTCAGCTGCATAGCGAGGCACCGGTTGGATCATGAGTTGGGAAGAAGTGAAAGGGTTGCAGAACTGAGAATGGGGAGCTGGGAGAGAAAAGAGAAAAAAAGCCATCACATGAGGATCATTGCGCTTCGTGAAAAGATGGTGAACTCCATCCTGATCAGATGGATTCATCACTTACCCTAGGGTTCCAGGTATGTGTGTTTCTCTTCCTCTTAAAGCAGGGCTGAAACATGTCCTCCTTCTTTCCAACAGTGCCCCTGAATGTGTCATGTCCTCTGTGGAACAGTCTCTTTGGGTGTCTACATGGCTGCTCCCTCACTGCCTTTAGTCAGATACTGTACAGACTCATGAACACTGACATTTAAGATGATGCCTCCCCTGAACTCAACAGGCCTGAAACTTTCACTTTCTAGGTGTTTTCTTCTGTTTCTTTGAAGCAACACTCAACCCCTGACTTCACCTTATAGAAACAATTCTTGTTGTGCCATACAGCCCTTAGGTCTGGGACTATATGGGGGCTTGGAGCAGTCTCATCTTCAAAGCAGGCTCCATTCATTAAAGGCTTGGCCACTAGGCTGATTGTTATTTTTTTTTTTATTGAAAGAAAAAAAATTCCCGCCTCCTTCCAGCCCCCCATTTCCCTCCCCCTCCTCCCACTCTTCTCTTCCTCCCCCCACTTCTATCCCCCTCCCTCTCCAGTTCAAAGAGCAGTCAGGGTTCCCTGCCCTGTGGAAAGTCCAAGGTCCTCCCCCCTCCATCCAGGTCTAGGAAGGTGAACATCCATACTGGCTAGGCTCCCACAATGCCAGAATATGAAGTTTAAGCCCTGGGCTGGGACTCCTGGGTGACATAAGAGAGCTGATGGAGCAAGTAAGAAGAGCAAGCCAATAGACAGCACTCCACCGTGGTCACTGTACCAGGTCCTGGATTTTAGTTATGACAGTCTCAGTTGTAAGCTAATAAATGCCACAGTTTGACATGGAATTCTAATATCATTGTTCCCTATCAGTTTTCAAAGAATTAAGAGAATAATAGAAAAATGTTCTGGGTGACTTCACTCCAGTGTTAAAAAGATGACAGTACTCAGGGCTCCCTAGTCTAGAGCTCCAAGAGAGTGAGCTGACTCTGACATCTTATGCTGAGTTTTTTTCCATCAAGGTCTTCCTTGATGCAGGTGGAGTCAGAGGACGAAAGCTGATCTATGGCCATTTGGCTCTACCAGTATGTCCGTCGCTAAGTGCTCAAACCTCAACATGTGGACCCAGAGGAGATGCTAGACCTGCCATGGCAGTCCTGTGTGTCTAAGCCCCACCCACCACCGAACAATCACAGAGAATCACTTACTGTCCACCTGGAGTTGCACTTGTGTGTATTCACTTCCCTTATCTGTTCTCAGAATTTTTAGAATGTACAATCCACAGTCTTTCCGAGTGACACCGTGAAGCAGCAGGGATCCATCACTGTGCAATGTCTCTCTGCCACTGTATGCAGGTCCCCACACAGTTGCTTTCATATCTTGTATAAACCGGGTGGCCACAATATTCTTGTAATCAGCCATTCCTTTGAACCAGACAAAGCCTAAAATATTCTCTGGTGGATTGTGAACGAGTAGAAGAACACTTCCCCCTTCAGTAATGCTGGATGGCACTGATTCAATAGTGGTCTGGCCAAAGGTAGCAAGGCGTCCGCACTTCCAAAGGAAAGCTAGAAGGAAGAGAGAGATCCATCGAAACTGAAAGTTTTGTATTTGACTAAGATAAGGCCTTCTGTCCTGAGAAACTGTGTCCCTTGCTCAGCCTATGTTTCTGGGTGAGTTTCTCCTGGTTCAACCAAGTTTACGGCTGACTGCTCACACTTACAGTGGATTAGTGTTGTGGCGATGCATGCCCAACCTCTTCCCCTATTGACCCTGTGTCTTCACTCTCTGGCTTTATTGCTGATCTGTTCCTCTTGGGCCTGTAGACAACACCTGAATTCTGAATTCATTTTCCAGCTTTTCTTTTTTTTTTTCTTCAAGTCCACTCAAACTGGGACATCATAAAAAACACAAGTTTTCTTGGCTTTCTTCTGTTCATTTGTCTGAGATTGTCAGACAATGAAGCAAATGTCTGTTTATATTGGATCATGTTAGCGATCCACACCAGCTTGGATTTTTATTCAGACCATCAAGCTGAGAGCATCAGTACTCAGAATATTGTGGTCATGAATACAAACTTGATAGAAGAATAATGTCTCCCCCACTCTTACTGTTTAATATTCTATGAGGATGTCTTAATGCTCAGCCTCTCTCTCACTCTGTATCTTCTGCCCTACGAACACCGAGCCTCCTCTCATGTCCTTGTGCCACTCAGGAGGACTCCACAGTATGTCAGTCCCTCCTCGCACACACTGGTCTCATCTGTGAGAAGAAGCCCTGGCATGTGGGGACCTTTTTCAGAAGAGTACAGAGAGGACCTCCATTGTCTCAGTCATCTGATCTGTCTCTATGAGGAACTTCTGCTCCACCACAGCTCCCAAGCTCTGCTCTTCTTCCCCCTTCTCAGCTGAGCCTCTTCCAGAAAGGAGCTCCTCCCAGAGTCTTATGGGCTGAGGGTGGGTCTGTTTTCAAAGCACTGCCCTTGTGGTTTCAGTGCTGCCCCACATTCCTTTCCCATTCTCTCCTCTAGAACAAAGTGAGAGTCAAGGCTACTGACTATCCCTGTGAGGAGAGATAATAGCAGCTGACTCAGGAACTGCACTCTGCTGTGTGCTGGTCTAGGCTCTGGCAGCTTGAAAAATGGAAAATCTGCATAACTGTGTGACAAAGAAACCCAGCTGGGAATCTAATCTGCCTCGTTTTTAATGCTCTGGAAACCTGGAATTTGTTCTCAGCAGAAAGGTAACAAAACTGTCCTTGAGGTACAATGGGACCAGGTGTTTGATGTGTGCAGAAAAAAATGAATCTATTCTCCCTAGACTGACTATCAGACTAGGTTCTCGCTGAGGTCAAAGGCACAGGATGTGTCATGAGTCTCACATCTTTGGTGTATGGGAGGAGTTGATTCTGGGAAAAAGACTGCTAGATCTTTCAACCTGTGGATGATTTTCAACATGATTCTCCCACTTCCTCTGATTGCTGAACTGTATAATGGGTTTGCCCATGTGATCGATGGTCTTTCTGTGAGGCCTTGAACCTCTATCTAGTTGATTCCCCTTGGATACCATGGGATTCTCACAGGGAACACATGAAGTGGGAAGAGAGAACATGGTCTCCTGGCAGCGTGGCAGGCACGTTAAATAGCCGGTAGCTCTGAGAATGTTGAGACAATGGTTTTTTTGGTCTGTAAAAATGGGTGGAACCAGGTTACTAGGCTAGTTCCTGGTTTAGGCAAATATTTTTCTGCCAGTTCATTGTGTATCCTTATGACATCCCCGGTGATCACCAGGGTAACTACAGCTCATGTCTGCAAAGCTGTTAGATCAGCGTAGCCTGTAGCCATTTGCCTGAAGAAGAGATTTCCCCTAGTTGGACCTAGAGGACAGGCCCTTGTAAGAAGAATCTGTGTCCTGAGTACCTCTCCTTGGTGACCACATATTTCATGTGAAATCTCACATGCCCAACGGGACAGTTAGCTAATGGCCTGGACACCTGTTGAGCTATGTTTCCCTACTGACTCTCTGAAGAAGATGGCCAAGGGATGAAACCCAGCCAAGGCTCTCAGGACAATGCACTCTCTAATTCCTCACTTCACAAGACATCGACTACCACGGAGCACTTTTCCCTGCCATCTGAAAGCCAAAATCCTACACTTAGAAAATGCTCCACATGGATACCTGGAGTTGAGTCTTGCACAGAGGTCTTGAGCCAGGGCATCTGGTGCTCACATTTCTGAGGATTCTATGTTTTCCTCCACCAGGTACAATGCTAATTCCCTCAATGTCTTTCTCAAGGAAACAAACCTGTGAGAATCCCTAGACTCTAGACAGAGGCTATATCTTTGGCTGAGTTACCTATCATACATCCACCTGTGTCAAAGTGAAGTCAAATGAAGGATCCTGATCTCTTGTCATTATTCTCCACCATTTGTTTCCCACATTAAGTGTTCAAACCCCACCATGGTGATACAATGCACAGGGAAGGAAGGTAAGCAGTGACCACTCTCCTGTATGTGTCCAGTGAAATGACCCTCACCTAGCTCACAGAGTTCTCAATGAATCACTTACCGTGCACGTGGAGGTACATGGGTACCGTTGATACAAATTTTCTTCCTCTAGTATAGGTTCGTAGGGAATAGAATCCTGTATCGTTCTGGGTGACCTTTTCAAGAAGCAGGGATCCATTGTGATATATTATCTCTCTCCCGCTGTGTATAGGACCTGGCATACTTAAATTTTTGTGCAGTACATACAGTGCAATTTGTTGTTTCTCTTTTTCCCGCCCTTTGAACCAGGTAACGTCTATAATATCCTTTGGCAGATTGTGGACAAGGAAAAGGACGTCATCTCCTTCGGCCACTGGAGTTGGCAGTAATTCAATGGTCACACTGGCAGTGGAAGACGGGTGCCAGGAGGTTAAAATGGAGGCTAGAAGGGAATTGAGAAAAAGCACCAATATTAAAGAGGTATGATCATCTCTCATTTTGGTGTGTAAGTAGGACTGTGCCCCCCCCCCCACCTCCTTGGTATATATTAGCACCATGACTTTGCTTGATTTAGAGTGTCAGAGTGTTTCATTTACTTTCTCAGGAATTCTCCGCTTAAGTGTCTTCCTAGTTCCCCCCAGTGTCCATCATCCCACCTCATGTAGATTATTTGGTGTGAGGAGCAATGCCTTTCTGAACACCTCCTCTGGAGACTCCACACTTTCTGATTTTTTTCTCTGTTCCCTGCCACGTCCACAGCAGTAACTGCCGTGTAGTGACAAATGCCATTTCACTGGCCTGAGCCTGCTGAAGGACTGAGGTTAGAGCTTCCTGGAGCGCAGCCTCAGGCAGTCTCCTGGCAATCAGCAGTCCACATGGGACCTGATGCCGAAGACAGACATCCTGCTAAGGGATGGCCTTGGAAGCGAGCCCTCCTGGCACTCTGTATGCTCTTTCTTTGCATATCTGATCTTTCCTGTTTGCAACTGACCAAGTTCCCAAGAATCACAGTATAGAATGAAACTGATGATCCTCTGAAATCCGCTCCACCATTTACTAAAGCAGTTCTGGAAGAGATAAAACAGGCCGCCCCTAACTTAAGTTTGGGAGGATTTTTAGATAATGTAGAATAGAGAGAATTATTATGAATTTGGGAATAAATGAGTAAACTATCAGGGAAAGAAGCAGTTATAGCATGAGCTTCCGTTTATGGAAAAGTTAGCAGGAACTAGAAAACCCTAGTGCTTTTCTACCAAAGATGAGAAAAAAGATTGAGGGAAAAGAATTAGCAGAAAACATGAAACCAGCTTTAGAATATTGGTATAAAACATCTGATGAGGAATGAAAAGCATACCTGGGCCTGGATACAGTGCAACAAAGTATAATAAAAATATATTAATGAGGGCTTTGAACTCTGAGGCTTTAACCTTGAGAAATAGCTCTTGCTGATTAACTGTGGTGTGAGATAGTGTTTTAAGAAAACAGAACTGAAAGTCCTTGCAGCTGTGGTACAAAGAAAGTCCTGAGTTAGATAATGCTTATTTATGTCTAGAACTGTGAGTGGGGTGATAATGCACACATTCCAAGTTCTTTGATTTGTTCTGTACATAAACCTTAACTTTGCAGAAGAAAAATTGCAGCAGATTCTCACTACACAGTGTGTCTGTCTGTCATTCCCTTGCGTCGTATCCTGACTTTCCTGTCCTTCACCCCTGTTCTCCCGTGGATTGCAGTCTCCCAGAGAGATGGTCCGTGGCAGTTCCCTTTGTGATTCTAGTCAACTCAGAGTTTCTCATTGCATATGCTGACATCAGGTTCGAGAACCAGGACTTTTTTATTTTTTATTTTTGGTTTTTTGAAACAGGGTTTATCTGTGTAGCTTTGATTTTTCTGGATCTTGCTGTGTAGACCAGGCTGGCTTTGAACTCACAGAGATCACCTGCTTCTGCCCCATGAGTGCTGGGATTAAGGGCTGAAGCAGAACTGCCAGTTCAGAACTAGGGACTTATAAGGGCAATATTATTCTGAATTTTTGGAAGGTTCAGTTCCTGGAAGAGATTCAGACACAAATAAAGGAAAAATGGAAGGAAGGAAAGAGGAATGTGCCCCCATGGATTTCTCTTCATAGTTCCTATGTTTGGAACTTATGACAGTACTTATAGTTCAATGTGAAATAAGTGATTTTAGATATACTAATTTAAATATATGTGTGCATTTGTGCAGGCTGCTGTCTTCTTGTGTACATCTGAAGATGTATGCCACAAATCTGTGTGAGGCCACATGTTCCAGTGTGTATATATTTGAGTTCTAACCAGAGCTACTAGGTGGATGGAAGATAGAGCCTGCAGGAACCTGTTCTCCCTGTCTACTGTGTGGGAGCAGAGGATTAGTTTCAGGTTACCATATCTTTACACACTGAAACATTTCACTAGCCCTCCCCTGTCTGATTTATTTTTGGAGGGCCATACTGTCACAGTGGGAACGTCTGTCTTCAGAATATTACAGCCAATGAAATTCACTGTGAATATGAAGTGCTTCAGGCTTTTCCTTTGCCATCATCACCTCCTATCCTCTGAGAGCTTCAGGCTGCTGAGCCTCTGTCCCTCACTGTACCTTCTGGTCCGTGAGTGAACACAGAATCCTTGAGTCTCCTCTCAGCATCTTGGTCTCTTTAGGAGACTCCAGCCTGCTTCTAATTTCCCCTTCCAACAGAGTCAGAGAGTAGGTACCATTACCTGTGAGCAGAAGCCCCTCCCAAAGGGTCCACCTCTTGTAGAAAAGCACAGAGAACTCCATCAATCTTCTCACTCGGTTGTTTTCCTCTGAGGAGAAAAATCTCAGCTCCAACACAGAACTCAGGCTGTGCTGTTCTTCCTCCTTCTGCTCTGAGATTCTTCTCAGACAGGAGCACTGTTACAGGATCCAATGGGCTGTGAGTGGTGGGGTTCGAGTCCAAATCAATGCTCAATCC
>NW_004949333.1:62963-63519 GCF_000317375.1 Microtus ochrogaster | reverse complement strand
TCAATTTTCATTCTTCTACACATTGACATCCAATTATGCCAGCAACATTTGCTTCCTTTCTTCCATCATATAATTTTGGCTCCTTTCTCAAAAATCAGGTGCTCATAGGTTTGTCATTTAATATCCAGATCTTTGATTTGATTCCATTGGTCGATGTCTCTGTTTTTATGCTGTTACCAATCTGTTTTCATTACTGTAGCTCTGAAATAGAGTTTGATGTCAGGGATGGTAACACCACCAGAAATTCCTTTATTGTATAGGATTGCTTTCGCTCTCCTGAATTTTTTGTTTATCCATATAAATTTGCTTATTTTTCTCTCAAGGTCTGTGACGGATTTTGTTGGGGTTTTGATAGGGATTGCATTGAATTTATAGATTGCCTTTGGTAGAACTGCCATTTTTAATATGTTGATTCTACCCATCCAAGAGCATGTGAGATCCTTCCATGTTCTGGTGTTCTATTTCATTTCTTTCTTCAAAGCCTTAAAGTTCTTGTTAAATAGATCTTTCACTTCCTTGGTTAGTGTAACCCCAAGATACTTTATGCTATTTGAGG
>NW_004949333.1:49720-50860 GCF_000317375.1 Microtus ochrogaster | reverse complement strand
AGGACAATGGCACTGGGTTTTGATCCTACTTCTTGTTCTGGCTTTGTGGGGGCCTAGCCAGTTTGATGTTCACCTTCCTAGACCAAGATGGAGGGGGGAGGACTTTGGACTTTCCACAGGGCAGGGAACCCTGACTGCTCTTCAGACTTGATAGGGAGGGGGAGAGGAGTGGGCGGAGTGCGGGAGGAGTGGGAGGCTGGGAGGAGGTGGAAATTTTTTTTCTCAATAAAAAAAAATAAAAAAGAAAAAAATATTCTGAATAACCCAATTAAAATTGGGGTACTGAGCTGAACAGAAAATTCTCAACAGAAGTTCAAATGGCCAAAAGATACTTAAGGTCATGTTCAACTTCCTTAGCGATCAGGGAAATGGAAATCAAAACCTTTTTGAGATACCATTTTACACTTGTCATAATGGCTAAAATCAAAAATACCAATGATAACCTATGTTGTAGAGGATGTGGGGTAAGGGGAATACTCATCCATTGTTGGTGGGAATGCAAACTTGTGCAACCACTTTGGAAATCAGTGTGGTGTTTTCTTAGGAAACTGGGCGTTAACCTACCTCAGGATACAGCAATACTACTCTTGGAAATATACCCAAGAGATGCCAAATCATACTACAAAAGCATTTGTTTAATTATGTTTATAGCAGCAGTATTTGTAATAGCCAAGCACCTGGAAACAACATAGGTGCCCCTCAACTGAAGAATGGATAAATAGGGTGTGGCAATATACTTATTAGAGTTCTACTCAGTGGTAAAAAAAAAGACATTTTGAATTTTGCATGCAAGTGAATGGAAATAGAAAACACTTTACTGAGTGAGTTATCCCAAACCCAAAATGAGGAATATGGTATGTATTCACTCATTAGTGGATTCTAGCCATTAACAAAGGACATTGAGCCCATAATTCATGAGACTAGAGAAGCTAAATAATGAGGTGAACTGAAAGAAAAGCATATATTTATCCTCTTGGATATTGGAAGTAGACAAGATCGCTGGGAAAAAGTTGGGAGCTTGGGGGTGTGGGTAGGTTGGGGAGAAGGGGAGATGGGGAGAGAGGAGGGATAAGAAGATGTAGAAATAGGAGCGGCGGGCTGCGTCCCGGCACCCGGCCGCCCACATGGCTAGCTCTACCC
>NW_004949333.1:36948-48615 GCF_000317375.1 Microtus ochrogaster | reverse complement strand
TGTTTGATTCCCCTTTGTATGTTGTGAATACAATTGGTTAATGGGTAAATAATCTGCCTTGGCCTGTGATATAATAGACTATAGCTCGATGGGAAAAACTACACTGAATGCTGGGAGAAAGAAGGCAGAGTCAGGATAAGCCAGGTAGCCCCACAGGAGACAGATACCAGATGGAGCTTTTCTCAGTAAGCCACAGCCTTGTGGCAATACACAGATTAGTATAATTGGGCTATATTAATATATAAGAGCTAGCCAATAAGAAGTTAGAACTAATAGCCCAAGCATTGATTTAAATAATATAATTTCTGTGTGATTGTTTTGGGAATCTGGTTGGCTAGGAAATGGAAAAGCAGCCTCCGTTACAACAAATCAACTTATATCATCCTGTAGAAAATACAAATTCACATGGATCAAAGATAAATTCAGATAAATTGAACCTGACAGAAGAGAAAATGTGAATAAGTCTTGCAGGCATTGGAAAAGGAAACTACACAATGAATATAACACCAGTAGCAGAGACACTGAGATCAAAAATCAATAAATGGGACTGTTTGAAACTGAAAACCTTCTTTAAGGGAAAGGACTCTGTTAATATGACAAAACAGCATCATACATAATTGTATATCATCACCAAATCCACATTTTACAGAGGACTGATCTCCAAAATATTTAAAGATCTCAAGAAAGTAGACATCAAACTACCAAATTATCCAATTAATAATGTGTACAGATTTAAACAGAATTCTCAACAGAGGAATCTAAAATGAGTGAGATGCAGTTAAAGAGTTATTCTATATCCTTAGCTTTCAGGGGAAATACAAATCAAAATGACTCTGAGGTAGGCTCTTATACCTGCCAGAATGGGTAAGATAAAAAACGCTAATGACAGCTCATGTTGGAGAGGATTTGGAGTAAGGGGAACACTCCTCCACTGGTGGTAAGAGTGCAATGTTTTTTAAAATTTATTTTTCCATTAAAATATTTACACTTCCTCCCCTCCTCCCATTCCCTTCCGGCTCCCCTACTCACCCTCCTTTCTCCTCCTCCTTCCTTAAGAGAGGGCAGGGAACCCTGCCCTGTGGGAAGTCCAAGCCCCCCCCCCTGCCCTGCATCCAGGCCTAAGAAGCTTTGCATCCAAATAGACTGGGGTCCCAAAAAGCCAGTACATGCAGTAGAAAGAAGTCCCAGTGCATTTATCAGTGGCTTCTCAGTCAGCCCCCATTGTCAGCCACATTCAGAGAGTTCTGTTTGATTGCTTGCTCATTCAGTCCTGGTCCAGCTGGATTTGGTGAGCTCCCAATAGATCAGGCACACTGTGTCGGTGGGTTGATCAACCCCTCTCGGTCCAGACTTCCTTGCTCATCTTCTCCCTTCTTCTGCTCTTCAACTGGACCTTGGGAGTTCAGTCTGTTGCTCTGATGAGAGTCTCTGTATCTATCTCTTTGTCACCGAATGAAGATTCTATGGTGATATCTGAGATCAGTGTGATAGTGGGGCAAAACCAGTTCAGGCAACCTCTCCTATGCCGCCTAAGGACCTAGCTGGGGACATCCCTGTGGACATCTGGGATCCCCTTAGAGCCAAGTTTTTTGCCAACCCTAAAATGGCTCCCTTAATGTAGATATCTTCTTTCCTTCTCCTACATCTGCCCTTCCTCCATCTTTACCCTCCCACTCCCCCAAGCTCTCTCCAGTCTTGCTTTCTCCCTTCTCTCTCCCCCTCTTTCCTTCTCCCACCCCGCACCCACCCCTACATTGTGGTAAATGTGGTACATTTACACAATGGAGCATTACTCAGTGATAAATAACAATGACATGAACTTTGAAGATAAATGGATGGAGCTAAAAGAAAAAAAAAACATCCCGAGTGAGGCCCAGAAAGACAAGAACAGTATGTACCCAATCATAACTGGATATTAGATGCAAAGCAAAGGATAACTAAGCTAGAATTCCCAGCCCCAGAGAAACTAGATATCAGCAAGGACCATAAAAGGGACACATTTATCTTCTGTGTAAACTGGGCATAGGCAATAGAGAGGAGAAGATGAGAAATGTGAACATGAAGGATCATGATGGTCGATTTGGGGGAAGGAGGACAAGGGAGAGCAATGAAAGTGATATTTTGATAGAGGGGACCATTATGGTGTTATGGAGAAACGTGGTACCATAGAACCTCCCAGGAATCAAGGATGATCTCAGTAAAGGCTCCTAACAATAGTGGAGGGAGTACCTGAACTGAACTTCTATAATCAGATTGGCACCTACCCTAATTGTCATTATACCCTTCATTCAGTAACTTACAGAAGCATAAGCAGAGATCTACAAGCAAGCACTGGACTGGGCTCTGGGAGTTCAGTTGAAGAATGGGAGAAGGGATTATATTGGCAAAGGGAGTCAAGATCATGATGGGAAAACCCAGAGAGACAGCTGACCTGAGCTCATGGCAGCTTATGGTCTAGACTAACAGCTAAGGGGCCTGCATGGGACAGATCTAGACTTTATGCATATGAATGGAAGCTGTGTATGTGGTTCTGTTGTGGGGCCCCTAGATGTGACACCAGGACCTATCCCTGGTATATGAGTTGGCATGTTAGAATATTTCCTATGGTGGGATGTCACATTATGCCTTGATGTATGAGGGAGGAGCTTGGTCCTGCCTCATCTTGATATGCCTTGCTTTGTAGATTCCCATAGGAGGTCTTACCCTTTCTAAATGGAGATGAAAGTGGAGTACATGGGGGTAGAAGGGGTGGAGGGAGGGAGTAGGAGTAGAGTAGGGAGGATTAACTGTGGTTCGCATGTAAAATAAGATTACAAATTTATTAAAAATATTTTTATGTGTATTATATTTTTGCTTTATGTATATCTTCAATCACAAGCATACCTGGTGCTTACCGATGCTAGAAGTGGATATATATATCATCATATATATATATGAGCTTCCATGTGCTAGGAGCTGTACTTTGCTCCTCTATGATGGCAATCATTGCTTTTAACCATTGAGACATAACTCCAGCCCTCCCAGGTGGATGTTTTTAGAGGCAGATCTGACTGGTAGAAGGTAGAGAGCTAGAACTTGTTGTAACTCTAGCTGAAAGGGACAGTTTTGTTTGGCAGATCATGACTACAAGTTTGTGATGCTTACTTATTCCATATGAGACCATTGTTACTAAAACCTGTGGTCTAAAGCCAGTCACTGCAAGGGTTATTTCTACAAAGAGCACAATAGGGTAAGATGAGAGGCAGATGCTAAAGTGGTTTTAAATATGAGACTTCTTCAACAGAAAGTCCCTGTGCTAGATACAGTATCTACTTGAAGGAACAAATAAAGACATGTGCTTAACCTTCCAGTATTAGTCATTATGACACACAAGGAAATACATGATTTCCTGTCTGGTATGTTTGCTCTTGGGCCTGGAAATTCTGCAGAAATTCTCCAAAGGCAGGCAGATTAATTCTAGAGTAAAATATGACTGTCTGTTTGCTTTCATTTACTAGAAAATAATCCCCACTTCCTATTGATGATCAAGTTTAATGTCTCTGAAGACTAGCTCAGTCCTTTTCACAGATATCTGAGAAGGTCTTCGGGGTGGAGACACTGGATATGTAGCTGTAGACAGATAGCTTGTGCTTCACATTTGCTAGCCATGATCTGTGTGAGCCTAATTTGGTCACTGTGCTTTCTGTCTCAGTATTCCAGTGACATCACATGTGGTAAATGAGTGTTGCCATAGCAATACCTAAGTGCAAATAAGGCCCAGTCATTGTGACAGGACAGCTGTCCATATCAGCCATATCTGTTACTACTTACCTATAGGAGAGAGTTCAGTAGACTTAGTCCCTAAGGACATGCAGTCATTAGGAGAACTTGTGCTGTCCATTCCTCCCTTTGCAGATCATAACATTCCTATGAAGTCTCAGAAGCCCATCAGAACAGTTAGCTAAGTGTTTGGGCATCTGTGCAGCTGTGTTCACTAGGCTGAGACTCAGAAGGACTTGCCCACATGACCTTGCCTAAATTGGCTCTCTCATGGCAACACTGGCTGGTTCCATGAGGTAGAAGATTTTTACAGTTGCTAAATCATTCTTCTCTGTTAGCTCTAGCAGGTCAGATTCCAAGCATGTTCACACTCTCCAAGCTCACCTGGAGGTGGGATTCTGTAAGAGTGACCTGGAGACAGGACGTTTTGGTCATCAATCCCACTCTAGTAAAATTCTACAGTTCCATCTGCCTGACCCTTCCTGAATCACAAGATTTTCTTAGGGATGCATTTATGTTGAAATCCACACAGTCTGCGCTTTTTTATCCTTTGGATGAGTTACTCCACCACACATCCTAATCTCAACAAGGTGAAATCAGTTCAAAGATTTAAACAATGCAGTTTGTATCAACTAGGTGTGTTCTAAACTGACTGTTCAAACCATAATGTGGGTAAGAAATAAAATAAAATGACATAAAACATTTTAAAAATCATGTATCCATATGGATGTTGTTCAAAACAGCAAAGATTCGTTGGTACACATTGTCTCTCTGCCACTGTGTACATACAAGAGTAAGCTTTAGTGGATAGCTATTATAGCTCTGAGGGTATATGCCTATCAACCACAGTTACCCAGTAAAAGTTTCTTTAAAATAATAAAATTTCCAGCTCCAGCGTAAGTTGTCATCAGTGTTTTTAATCTTGGCCATTCTTACAGGTGTAGCATCTCAGAGTCGTTTTGATTTGCATTTCTCTGATGACTAAGGATGTTGCACATTTTCCTTAAGTGTGTTTCAGCCATTTTAGATTCCTCTGTTGAGAGTTCTCTGATTAGGTCTGTACTCCATTTTTTTTATTGGATTATGTGTTCTTTTGGTGACCAATTTGTCACTGTGGCAATTTCTCAGAAAATTACAAAAAACCTTCCTCAAGACCCAGCAATACCACTTTTGGGTATATATCCAAAGGATGCTCAATCGTGCCACAAGGGCATGCGCTCAACTATGTTCATAACAGAATTGTTTTGTTGGGAGAGAGGGTCCCTTTGTTCTGTCTCAGCTGCCCGGCTAGCTTATGACTGAAATAATTACACAAAACTGTATTTATTTAAACAAGCCTGGTCCATTAGCTCTAATTTTTTTATTGGCTAACTCTTATATATTAGTTTAACCCATCTCCATTAATGTATATTATCACACGACTGTGGCTTACTGGCAAGATTCTAACCAGAGTCCATCTCAGGCAGGAGAACCATGGCATCTGCCACTCTGTTCATTTTCTTTAGCAGTTAGTTTTGTCTACTCCACCCACCTAACTTCTGTCCTATCAAAAGGCCAAGGCAGTTTCTTTATTTAACCAATGAAAGCAACACATAAACAGAAGGACCTCCTACATCATTGTTTGTCATAGCCAGAACCGGGAAACAACCTAAATGCTCCTCGACCGAAGAATGGATAAGGAAAATGTGGTATATTTACATAATGGAGTACTACACAGCAGGAAAAATAATGACATCTTGAATTTTGAAGGAAAATGGATGGTTTAGAAAACATTATTTTGAGTGAGGTAACCCAGATAGAGAAAAATAATTATCACATGTACTCACTCATAGGTACTTTTTAAACCTAAAGCAAAGAAAACTATCCTACAAACCACAATCCCAGAGAACGTAGACAACAATGTGGACACTAAGAGAGACTTACACAGATCTAATCTACATGGGAAGTAGAAAAAGACAAGATCTCCTGAGTAAATTAGGAGCGTGGGGACCTTGGGTGAGGGTTGTAGGGGGTATGGAGAGACAGGGAGAGGAGCAGAGAAAAATGTAGAGTGCAGTAAAAATCAATAAAAATGATAAAATTTAAAAAGCTTTTTTCTTTTTTACTTCTACTGTTATTCCCTTTCACATTAATAACAAATGTAACAGTGAGCAGTGGTGTCAATCCACGCCTTTAATCCAAGCATTCAGGAGGCAGAGGCAGGTGGATCTTTATGAGTTTAAGGCCAGCCTCTTCAAAAGAGTGATGCCCAGGACAGCCAAGGCTGTTGTATATGGCTGCCCAGACTCCCAAAATAATCACTCAGAAACTATATTGTTTAAATCACTGCTTGGCCAGTCACTTAAGAATATTGCTAGATAGCTGTTACATCTAGAATTAACTAATTCTTATTATTTTATATTGTACTACGTGGCTTGTGACCTACAGGCAAGGTTCCAACTGACAACTTGTACATTTTCACTCTGGTGGCTATGTGGTGTCTCTCTAACTCTCCCTACTTTCTCTCTATATCTTTTTCAGCCTGGCTGTATTCTCTTAAGCCATTGGTCGAAAACAGCTTCTTTCTTAACCAATAAAATCAACGCATATACAGAAGGCCTTACCACATCACAAGGCTGCACAGAGAAACTGTGTCTTGAAAAACTAAAAGAAAAAAGAACTAATAGAATATTCTCACCTTCAGTTGTGTGTGCAAGAGTGATTATATAGTAAGTTCAGTATAGTATGCAGAGGGTACCAGAAGGTTAGGAAAAGAATTTCCAATCAAATGGACATTAGAAATAAGCTGCTGTAGCTATTCTAATAGCTACCAAAATAGACTTCAAACTAAAATTAATCAAAAGAGATGAAGAAGCACATTTTATGAGTCCATGAAGAAAACATCCATTAAGAGGAAGTCTCAATTCTACACATCTATGTCCCAGATACAAGGGTATGCACATTTGTAAAAGGAACATTACTAAAGCTTAAATCATGCATCCAAACTCCACAGAAGTGGAATGGTGGGGCATTTTGGAACTGATTTGGAAGTGTACTACAGTTAAATCTCTCTGGAATCTACAAGAGTGACCCTAAGAATCCTAGTAGTGAGGCATAGGTAACCTGAACCAGCCATCTTCAACAACTACAGAAAACCTGCAGCAGTGGGACTGGGGCAACAATCCAGCCATGAAATAGTTGACCTACAATCTATTCTTCCTGAAACATGTACTGGGGCAATGGGGGAACAGATTTGGTGGGATTGGTATACAAATAGCTGGTCCAAATTAAAATTCATGCTTTGAGAGGAAGCCGTGACCTGATACTGCCTTGAATAGCCAGGAACCAGAGGCTGAACAGACAAGAAATTCAGGGTAGAATCAAACATGACTGGAAAAACATTTCAACAAAATGATTACTAATGAAATTCTGTTATACTACTAGATCAGTGTTCAGCCTAAAGTTCATCAGCGAGGTATCATCCAGCAACATATGGGAGCAAATGCATAGACTTACTGCCAAACACTTGGCAGAGCCTGGAGAATCCCATAGAATAGAGGAAGGAAGGTTTGACAGAATCAGATGAGTCAAGGACACCATGAACACATGGAACACAAAAACAATTGAGCAAGGCTTATAAAGAATCACAGAGACCGAGGTGATAATCATTAATCTTACATGATTTGAGCTAGGACCTTAGCATGTAAGTTATGGTAATGCAGGTGGCTATTCTTCTGGAACTCTTAAAGGTAGAATGGGGGACATCATTGACTCTTTTGCTTGCCTTTGGATCCTTTTCTTCCTACAGGATTGCCATTCCCAGCTCTGATATGAGGGATGGTGGCAAGTTTAATATAACTTGCTATGCCATGTTCTGTGGATATCCCTGGAAGCCTGCTCGTTATTTAAGGCAAAGATGAGTGGCTCCGAGGTAGAGGTGAAATGAGGTCTTTCATTCCTGGTCTTTCCTTATACCCATGTGTATCCCAGTATTATAGGTATGAGTCACCATACTGGCTGTATCTGAGTAGTAACTAATCATTTTCAACACATAGTGTGTCTCCATTTTGTACCCCATTGATAAAGAAATATCTATACTTAGGTGTGGGATGAGAGCAGCAGTCACTCATTTATGATGGCCCCAGGAAACTGGGAGACTGGTCTTTGAACTGACTCTGTTGGAGACCTCACACCTGTACTCTCCAGCATCCTCTCTCCTGACAGGATCTATTTTGAGTCCACACTTTGTAGGAGACAGAGTCATCCTCTCTGTGAGCTGAAGATTCTTCTCATTGAAGATCCAACGGATGGAGACATCAGTGTCCGGTGAAATGCAGGTGAAGATCACAGATGTACCTCCAGAGACTGAGGTGTCAGTGATTTGCACAAAGGGCTGTGTGACATTCTCTGTGAAGAAACAGAGGAGAATACCAAATGACAGTAGTTCACACAGTAAACCAGACCCTCTTTAGTTCACACTTTCTAAAACATCCAGCAGGGAGAATTTGGAGCTGTGACTATAGACATAACTTGTGGTTTGAATTTGCCACTCAGGAACTGTTTTACCCAGATTTAGGCACTGTTTTCTGTGTCTCAGTTTCCCTGTAATAGAACACATAGTGGCTGGTCATTGCTGTGTTCATGAGTTGAACTTAGTTATGAGCAATGATCTGAACTTGGTGTGGGGGAGCTGGTCACATTAGCAGCATCTGCTACTGTTTACTTGCAGAAGAGAATTCCCTAGGTTGGACCCCTCAGGGTGAGGGATCTGGAGCAGCTGCCTCCTCAGTTTCTTTCCTTTGTGTCTTGAACTTCCTGTGAAGTTTCATAAGCCTATCAGAGTAATAGGCTAATGGCCCAGACACCTTCCCACTGAATCTCAGAAGAAGTTGCACAGGTGACCTACCCAACTGCAGCTCTCATGGCAGTAAACAGCTGATTCTACACTCTATGGGAGAGTAAGTAAAGCCTTGTTCCTTGTTGATTGTAACAGGAAATCTAACTAAAACAGTGACATAAACTTTCCACTGTCACCTACTGTTCAGCCAGAGGCAAAGTTTTGGAGTCCAGGCTGACAGTCTCTGTGAGGACCCCATGGTTTAACTATTCAGGAACTGCCTGACCCCCTCTTTCTGAGGACATGTGTATGGTGAGAGCTGCAGTTGACATCCTGGGGCTAGTTTTACACAGCACAGTTCCTCCTTTCTGTATGGAAAGGCAAGTGTGGGTTCTGATCTATTACAGTTTGTTTACCCCGTGTGTGTCCTGCAGTAGAGACCCAAACCCCAGTGGGGAGGGGACACAATGCAATGCAGGAGAGTGCAGTAACAGTCCAATTCTGACTGGTTAGTGTTAGTGTATGAAGTGGGATCAGACACTTTAAGATCTTGGAGACCATAGAGAGTCACTTACTTACTCTTTATAAAAAATTCGCCATATTGTCTTGCAATTTTGAAACCTTTGCCCAAAACTATTAGTGTGTAGATTCCTGCATCTTTCTCAGTGAGATCCCAGAGTATCAGAGATCCATTACTGTATATGGTTTTTCTGATTCTGTGTTCAGGCCCCCAGGAGATGGAATTTGTGGCTCTGTTGTATTTTACAATATGAAGGGTTGGAGCTCTATAGGTTGCTCTGTGCCAGGAAAAGGCTTTCAGATCTTCTGGAAGATTATAAACTTGGAGAACTACATCTTCCCCTTCAGCTGCATCACGAGGCACCGGTTGGATCATGAGTTGGGAAGAAGCGAAAGGGTTGCAGAACTGAGAATGGGAAGCTGGGAGGGAAAAGAGAAAAAAGCCATCACATGAGGATCATTGTGCTTCGTGAAAAGATGGTGAACTCCATCCTGATCAGATGGATTCATCACTTACCCTAGGGTTCCTTCTTAAAGCAGGGCTGAAACATGTCCTCCTTCTTTCCAACAGTGCCCCTGAATGTGTCATGTCCTCTGTGGAACAGTCTCTTTGGGTGTCTACATGGCTGCTCCCTCACTGCCTTTAGTCAGATACTGTACAGACTCATGAACACTGACATTTAAGATGATGCCTCCCCTGAACTCAACAGGCCTGGAACTTTCTCTTTCTAGGTGTTTTCTTCTGTTTCTTTGAAGCAACACTCAACCCCTGACTTCACCTTATAGAAGCAATTCCTGTTGTGCTGGGACTATATGGGGACTTGGAGCAGTCTGATCTTCAAGGCAGGCTCCATTCTTTAAAGGCTTGACCACTAGGCTGATTGTTTTTATATCAGCTTGACACCAGCTACAGTCATTTTTCAAGAAAAGAACTCCGTTGAAAATGCCACCACCAAATTGGCCTTTGGGCATAACTTTAGTACAGTTTTTAACTGGGGCTGATGTAAGAATTTAGACCAATTCAGTCAGTTTACGCCCTGGGCTGGGAATCCTGGATGACATAAGAGAGCTGATTGAGCAAGCAAGTAGAGGAAGCCAATAGACAGCACTCCACCATGGTCTCTCTACCAGGTCCTGAATTTTAGTTATGACAATCTCAGTTATAAGCTAATAAATACCACAGTTTGACATGGGATTATAACACCTTGTTCCCTATCAGTTTTCAAAGAATTAAGAGAATAATAGAAAAATGTTCTCCTGGGTGACTTCGCTCCAGTGTTGAAAAGATGACAGTACTCAGGGCTCCCTAGTCTAGAGCTCCAAGAGAGTGAGCTGACTCTGACATCTTATGCTGAGTTACTTTCCATCAAGGTCTTCCTTGATGCAGGTGGAGTCAGATGACGGAAGCTGATCGATCTATGGCTATTTGGCTCTACTAGTGTGTCCTTCACTAAGTGCTCAAACCTCAACATGGGGGCCCAGAAGAGATGTTAGGCCAGCCATGGCAGTTGTGTGTGTCTAAGTCCCTGCTAATCATCGAACAATTACAGGGAATCACTTACTGTCCACCTGGAGTTGCACTTGTGTGTATTCACTTCCTGCATCTGTTCTCAAGATTCGTAGCGTGTACAAGCCAGAGTCTTTCTGAGTGACATGATTAAGCAGTAGGGATCCATCACTGTGCAATGTCTCTCTGCCACTGTATGCAGGTCCCCACACAGTTGCTTTCATATCTTGTATTAACCGGGTGGCCACAATATTCTTGAAGTTAGCCCTTCCCTTGAACCAGACATAGCCTAGAATATTCTCTGGTGGATTGTGAACGAGTAGAAGAACATTTCCGCCTTCAGCAACGCATCGTGGCACTGATTCAATGGTGGGCTGGTCAGAGGTATCAAGGCGTCCGCACTTCCAAAGGAAAGCTAGAAGGAAGAGAGAGATCCATCGGAACTGGAAGTTTTGTATTTGACTAAGATATGGCCTTCTGTCCTGAGCAGCTGTGTCCCTTGCTCAGCCTAGGTTTCTAGGTGAGTTTCTCTCTTTCCTACCCAGCTGACTGCTCACACTTATAGTGTTAGGGCGATGCACGCCCGACCTCTTCTCCTATAGAACTGGTGTCTTCACTCTCTCGCTTTGTTGCTGCTCTGCTCCTCTTGGGCCTGTAGCCAACACCTGAATTCTGAATCATTTTCAAGCTTTTTTTTTTAACTTCAAGTTCACTCAAACTGGGACATCATCATAAGAAGCACATGTCGTCTTGGCTTTCTTCTGTTCATTTGTCTGAGTTTGTCAGACAATGAAGCAAATGCCTGTATATGTTAGATCATGTTAGCGATCCACACCAGCTTGAAGTTTTATTCAGACCATCAAGATGAGAGCATCAGTACTCAGAATATTGGGGTCATGAATATGAACTTGATGGATGAATAATGTCTCCCCCACTCTTACTGTTTAATATTCTATGAGGATATCTTAATGCTCAGCCTCTCTCTCACTCTGTATCTTCTACCCTACAAACACTGAGGCTCCTCTCATGTCCTTGTGCCACTCAGGAGACTCCACAGTATGTCAGT
>NW_004949333.1:35332-36456 GCF_000317375.1 Microtus ochrogaster | reverse complement strand
GTTTTCAATGCTCTGGAAACCTGGAATTTGCTCTCACCAAGAAGGTGACAAAAACTGTTCTCGAGGTACAAAGGGACCAGGTGTTTGATGTGTGCAGAAAAAATAAATCTATTCTCCCTAGACTGACTATCAGACTAGTTTCTGCCTGAGGTCAAAGGCACAGGATGTGTCATGAGTCTCACATCTTTGGTGTGTGCGAGGAGGTGATTCTGGAGAAAAGTCTGTGAGATCCTTCAACCTGTGGATGATTTTCGACATGATTCTTCCACTTTCTCTGATTGCTGAACTGTATAATGGGTTTGCCCATGTGATCGATGGTCTTTCTGAGAGGCCTTGAACCTCTATCTAGTTGATTCCCCTTAGATACCATGGGATTCCCACAGGGAACACATGAAGTGGGAAGAGAGAACATGGTCTCCTGGCAGTGTGGCAGGCACATTAAATAGCCAGTAGCTCTGAGAATGTTGAGACAATGGTTTTTTTGGTCTGTAAAAATGGGTGGAACCAGGTTACTAGGCTAGTTCCTGGTTTAGGCAAATATTTTTCTGCCAGTTCTTTGTGTATCCTTATGACATCCCCGGTGATCACCAGGGTAACTACAGCTCATGTCTGCAAAGCTCTCAGACCAGCGTAGTCTGTAACCATTTGCCTGAAGGAGAGAATTCCCCTAGTTGGATCTAGAGGACAGGCCCTTATAAGAAGAATCTGTGTTGAGTCCCTCTCCTTGGGCACCACAACTTTCATGTGAAATCTCACATGCTCAACAGGACAGTTAGTTAATGGCCTGGATACCTGTTGAGCTATGTTTCCCTACTGACTCTCTGAAGAAGATGGCCAAGGGATGAAACCCAGCCAAGGCTCTCAGGACAATGCACTCTCTAATTCCTCACTTCACAAGACATCGACTACCACGGAGCACTTTTCCCTGCCATCTAAAAGCAAAAGTCCAACACTTAGAAAATGCTCCTCATGGATACCTGGAGTTGAGTCTTGGACAGAGGTCTTGAGCCAGAGAGTCCTGGTGCTCACATTTCTGAGGATTCTATGTTTTCCTCCACCAGGTACAATGCTAGTTCCCTCAAAGTCTTTCTCAAGGAAACAAACCTGTGAGAATCCCTAGACTC
>NW_004949333.1:32592-34202 GCF_000317375.1 Microtus ochrogaster | reverse complement strand
CCCACGGTTTCCCATTGGATATGCTGACATCAGGTTTGAGAACCAGGACTTTTTTATTTTTTATTTTTGTTTTATGAGACAGGTTTTATCTGTGTAGCTTTGCCTGTCCTGGATCTTTCTATATAGACCAGGCTGGCTTTGAACTCACAGAGATCACCTGATTCTGCCTCCCGAGTGCTGGGATTAAGGGCTGAAGCAGAACTGCCAGTTCAGAACCAGGGACTTATAAAGACAATATTATTCTTAATTTTTTGGAAGGTTCAGTTCCTAGAAAAGAATCAGACATAAATAAAGAAAAAATGGAAGGAAGGAAAGAGAAATGTGTCTCCATGAATTTCTCTTTATAGTTCCTATGTTTGGGACATACAACAGTACTTATATTTCAGTGTCAAATAAGGGATTTTAGATTAACTAATTTAAATATATGTGTGCATTTGTGCAGGCTGCTGTCTTCTTGTGTACATCTGAAGATGTATGCCCAAAATCTGTGTGAGGCCACATGTTCTAGGGTATATATATGTGAATTCTAACCAGAGTTCCTATGTAGATGGAAGATAGAGCCTGCAGGAACCTGTTCTCTCTGTCTACTGTGTGGGAGCAGAGGATTAGTTTCAGATTACCATATCTTTACACACTGAAACATTTCACTAGCCCTCCCCTGTCTGATTTATTTTTGGAGGGCCATACTGTCACAGTTGGGAACGTCTGTCTTCAGAACATTACAGCCAATGAAATTCACTGTGAATATGAAGTGCTTCAGGTTTTTCTCTTGCCATCATCACCCTCTGTCCTCTGAGAGCTTCTGGATGGTGAGCCTCTGTCCCTCACTGTACCTTCTGCTCTGTGAGTGAACACAGAAACCTTGAGTCTCCTTTCAACATCTTGGTTTCTTTAGGAGACTCCAGCCTGCTTCTAATTTCCCCTTCCAACAGAGTCAGAGAGTATGTACCATTACCTGTGAGCAGAAGACCCTCCCAGAGGGTACACCTCTTGTAGAGAAGCACAGAGAACTCCATCAATCTTCTCACTTGTTGTTCTCCCTCTGAGGAGAAAAACCTCAGCTCCAACACAGAACTCAGGCTGTACTGTTCTTCCTCCTTCTGCTCTGAGATTCTTCTCAGACAGGAGCACTGTTACAGGATCCAATGGGCTGTGAGTGGTGGGGTTCGAGTCCAAATCAATGCTCAATCCTGTCCACTCTCAGTGTTGCCCTGCATCTCACTCAACTTCCCTTTATGCTTCTTCTCCAAGCAACATATTGAGCAAGAAGGCTGATAAGCATCCCCATGCCCTCAGAGAACAATGACTCATCCCAGGGCTGACACCTGCTGTGTCCTTGCCTTGGGTCTGTCAGCCCCTAAGAGGGAGCCTCCATCTTGTCTATGTGTCCATATGATACAGAGACCAAGCTGAGCACCCAGCCAACCCTGTGTTTTCAATGCTCTGGGAAGATGGTATTTACTTGATTCCTTTTTAAAATTTTTTTTAATTTATTAAAGATTTCTGTCTCTTCCCCGCCACTGCTGAAAGCTGATCATATTAATACAGACAAATTGGTATAAGTTTATACAACTTTAATGTAAATAGCACACTCACGCAACCGGAGTTCC
>NW_004949333.1:2320-3133 GCF_000317375.1 Microtus ochrogaster | reverse complement strand
ACCTTGTGAGGCCTCTTCACATAGGTGCTTAGAACTCAACTCACGTCCTCTGGAAGAGTAGCATGTGCTATTATACACTGGACCATATCTCTAGCCCTCCATTATCATTATTTTCTTTTTTCCCTCTGTGGTTCCATTCAACCCCTGAATTCACTTCCCGACTATCTGTCTGCATTCTGGTCAATTGCAGCTAGGGCTTTGGGAGGGCAGAATGTCCTTGCTGTGTTTGAATGTTCCAAGTCCTAGAAATGGCTCAGACACCTGCGAATGAATAGGAATGAGGGAGTTAATGAATGAAGAATCATACAAGAAAAGTTATTTGAAGGAATCTCATGTTGGTAGATAACAAAATAGATTAATGACATGGTTTAAGTTTTATTTTCCCATTACTTATGCATTTTAGATATGTGTATGAGAGATAGTAGTAAAAACTTCTGAATTAAATCAGCCAATATACTTTACAGATATACTGGCCTCAGAATGAATAAAGGTATCCAGCTAAGGAATATGAAGACCATTGGAATAATGAGAGATCTGAAGAAAAATGACAAATCATCCAGAAAAAAAGGTCTCAAGGAAAGAGTAAATTGGCCTATTGGCATATCACATATCTAACAGGATAAAAATTCATAAATCTTTCCAAATGTTTGTTTCTGTGGTTTTCTACAGACATATAATGTCAATGGTGTTTTTGTAGTTGCAGTAAAATTCAGGATTAAAGCTGGCTTTGAAATGTGCTAGACTTTGTTGACTCTCCATGGGAAGCCTTACCTTCCATGAGGAGTGGATGTGGGAAAGGTGGGAGGAGCAGGA
>NW_004949333.1:0-1110 GCF_000317375.1 Microtus ochrogaster | reverse complement strand
CTAGCTCATATGATCCAATCTCACAGACTACTTTAGTTAGGACTTGAGACAAGCCCATTACACAGAAACTATACAACAAATGTGTAGAAGGAGCTGCAGGCTGCTTCCCGCCGCCTGGCTCCTGAACGGTTAGCTTTACCCAAAATAATTACATGGAAAGTTAAACACTGCATGGCCCATTAGTTCCAGCCTCTTATTGGCTAATTCTCACATCTTGCTTTAACCCATATTTGGTAATCTGTGTAGCACCACGAGGTGGTGGCATACCAGGAAATATCGTAATCTGCATCAGTCTCAGAGAGAAGCATGGCGACTGCCTTAATTCCCTTCTTCCCAGCATTCTGTTCTGTCTATGTGGCCTACCTAATTTTCTGTCCTATCAAAGGGCCAAGGCAGTTTTCTTTATTAACCAATGAAAGTAACACATAGACAGATGACCCTCCTCCACACAATTGATAGAGCCACCTATCCCAGGACTTGACAACTAACCCAAAATTTTCTTTTCCAGAGCCCCCAAAGGTGTTGTCACCCAATACACACACACACACACACACACACACACACACACACACACACACGTACCTATATATGTGTGTGTGCTTGTTTTTCTTTTCAAAACAAGAACCCTGAATGCAATCTATTTTGTTTAGCTTTTTCCTGACCATTTACCAATAACAGCTTGTAACCCACCACTCTAAACAATGACAAACATTTATAACCCATTGAACTACCATTTTATCCCACCTACACCACCGCTTGGCAGGTATCATGTTTTTAAATTTACTTCCTGCAAGCCCAGACATCTATATCCAGCAAATCTTCCTTTCACCATCGATGGAGAAAACAAGATATTCTATGACAAAAACAGATTTAAACAATATGTATCCACAAATACAACCTTACAGAAAGCATTAGAAGAAAAACCTCAAGCAAAGAAAGCTAACACCACCCACAATAACACAGACATGATAACCCTCCAACAACACAACTCAAAGAAGGGAAACACACAAACACTACCACCAAAAGATAACCAGAGTTAAAAACTACTGGTCGTTAATATCACTTAATATCAATGGACTCAATTCACCTATAAAAAGGCACAGGTTAAGA
>NW_004949332.1:96814-97386 GCF_000317375.1 Microtus ochrogaster | reverse complement strand
ATGAAACACATCAGAGACTTTCTGGTTTTTCTTGATGCCTACTTCAGGGAGTCCTTTAGAGATGCTGGTGCGTGACTGGGCCTGATCCCTCCTCATGTCTTTGGAGTCTTTGGTTTGGCTTGCTGTGTGATCTTCCATTTGGTCAAGGCCAGTGTTGAAGTTTAAGAGTTGGGGAAGGTGAATATCTTCACCAGAGTAGTCTTGTCTGCAAAGTCATTGCTAGACTCCATGACACTCTGCAGAGCCTCAGGCTCTTCCAGACCAAGGCCACTGTTTTCCAAAGTGGCATTTTGAGAAGCTAGCTTCTGCCTCAGGCACCCAGCGTCACTGTACTTCAAGGGCTGCTGCATGCCAGGGTATGCTGAAGGGAGGAGTGATGCGTCTTGGTTACATTTTGTGCCCTCATAAAAATCCAGAGGTGTTGATTGCTCAGCATTCATCTCATCTGCATTGTTCTTCTGTGTCTTTTCCAGGTTTGGGGCTGGAGGCAAGGCCAGGAATTCGGAAGGACTGTGCATGAGGACAATTAATGACCTGTCCCCACTGACAGGTGCTGCCTTCATCTGGGCATC
>NW_004949332.1:94047-95179 GCF_000317375.1 Microtus ochrogaster | reverse complement strand
ATATATAGTTGATCTGGTAGATTTGATGGTGTTGCCTGTACAAGGCAGGCAGACAGTGTTGAATAGGATGGTGGTAAAGCATTGATATGGAAAGTATTATCACACTGGGCTGTTATAGACCGAGACGACGGGATGGTATTCTGGTCAATGACAGTTAAAGGTGCATCCAGGAATGAAGCTTCCCTTCCGGTGGTGCTTTCTCTGAGATCCCAATGGAGAACACCTGGATAGGAAAATGTCGAAGTAGAGATCTGGTTCTGGTCAGTTGGCTCAGTCAGCATGGTGCTGCCAGCTCGTTGGTAAAGACAGGCACTGTCCCTAAGCTGCTGGCAGCATGTGCTGGAGTCTGATGACAGGAGCCATGGTGAGCTCACAGCTGGGGTGCAGACCCCATAGAAATTGCATGCACTTCCTGCTGAGGGTGTGGCATTCCTCAGCACAGGTACAGAGGGCTGCAGAGCACATTCTGTCCCAGTGAAAGGTGCACTTTGGCAATTTTCTGCAGAAAGCAAGAAGAGAGTTGGAAAAAGTTGAGATGGAAGTTTTCTACCCCCTACGAGGGACTGTGTTATCTCCAGGTTGTACTGAGTGGGAGAGTCTAGCATCTATGTTCCCTTACATATCCCAAGCAAAAGGGTTAAGATTGATCGGTGGGGCTATGAAGGATGACAATCACTAGATGAACTGTTTGCTTTTTTCCGTGTGGTCTTGGAAATCCTCGTCAATCTGCCTGAATCCTCACTCAAATCTAGACATGATGCTCCCTTTTCCTGATTGTAATATAATAATGCCTGTTGGGACAGTTCTCGCAAATATATCCTACAACAGAGGTTATTATTGGGAAGATCCCATAGGCATATTCCATAGCTGAAACTTTGTCCTGTTCTCTGCAGATCTTACAGTACAGAGTGACCTAAACTCACTCTACGTTGATCAGTCTGGCTTTGACATCACACAAACAGGTCTTCTTCTGCCTCTAAAGTGCTGGTGCTGGAGCCAATGCCATGACCACCAGGCCAATCTCTATTTTATTGAGTTTTTTTCTGAAATGATGTTTAACAAATGTGTACCAAATTTAGGTAATTATTCCTTCCCCCTCTCTCTTTTTTCCCCTTGCATTTCTTGTATAATT
>NW_004949332.1:72121-74025 GCF_000317375.1 Microtus ochrogaster | reverse complement strand
TCTCGTTATTGCGCGCCTGTCCGACCTCTTAAGTCTGCCAGCGCGCTCGTCCCTGCCATGCCGTTCCCTGCTGCTTGCTTCTGCTGCTTGCATCTGCCACCGCGCTGGTCCCTTAAGCCTATTCCTGATTGTCTCACCTCTCCACAGCACCTGCACCAGGAGGCCCCACCGCCCCGTCTGCGCCTGGCAGGCCTCTCTGCTGCGTCTTCTCTGAGGACTGGATGGATATGGCAGGGAGGCTGCTTGTTTGTTCCCGGATGCTCAGACTTCTGACCCTTGAGGCTGAAGTCTCCTATTTTTGTGATTCACAGGAGATATTATTCATAGAAATTCAGATCACCATCACAGACACCAGCCCTCTGTGCAATCAGGAAGGAGTCTAGTCTCCAGAAGTAGAGCAGGAAAGAGACTTAATTCTATTTCTTATGTGTCACCCCGTACAAGGTTAATGCCATATGCCTCAGAGGACAATGTGTTGCAAACTCTGAAACAGTTAGGGCACAGAATATTGCAAAGAGATTAAGATTCAGGGACAGGTCAGGATGGAGGAAAATATCAGGCGATCAAATGTCAGTTGATCAATGGTTGTTCAGGGAAGTAAAGGATTCTTTTCCAGCAAGAGAAGCCATTATTTGAGGGTTTTTTTTCTTGAAAACCAAGTAAAATCATTGCTACTGATACCTCAGTTAGAAGATTAATATCTAGATGATTTAGAATTAAATAAGTAAATCATAAGAAAGAAGACAACACAAGTATTAAAGGGGAAAGAAAAAGACAGTTCTCCCAGATTTTGGAAAAACTGAGGTTGAGCACATCCAAATGTTCTGATTCTGGAGGAATCAGGGAAATGCATAGTGAATCTTCAGTGGATGCCATTCAAGGCAGACTAGAAAAAGTGACAAATGCTGCCAATGGGAATTCACAGATAGGAATGCTATCCACTGCTGCTGGGGATTGGACGTTTTCCATCCTGATTGGCTGTCAGTGTTCTGGGACCACGAAAGCCGGCATCTGGCCCACCACATGGTTCATGTGCACCAACCCAAAGAACTCGGTACATTAGAGAGGCATTTGCCCATCAGTGTTGATTGCAGCACTGTCTACAGTACATCAGGGAACCTAGCATGGTAAACAGTGTTTCCCTGGGTGAAGAAAATGTGAAGTACATAGACAGCAATAGAGATGCTAAGGTTATGTTGTTTCAATTATGTGTACTCAACTCAGGTTCAATGAGATGGCTTTTTAGAGAAGAACACTCAATTTTGTCACAGAATCCCCAGGTAGAATTCAGAGCATCTCATGACGGTTTTCAATCTCTCCTAATTCCAGACTCCAGAGACATGATGCCCAGATTTGACCTCTGTGAGCACTCCACACATTTGTTACACAGTACTTCATGTGGACAACACAGACACACACACAAAAGAGAAATGAAAATGTTAAAAATGGATAATTTCAAAGACTGATACAATTTGACTTAAACCCAAAAATCCAAATCAATCCATGTCAGAAAGATACTCTGTCTTGTAGAATTTCTTTCGGGAAAATCTTGATTATGTATATATGGACCCTTTGTTTCATATCATGAAAATGCAGGCAGATCTCTATCCCAGAGTATTTATGTTTAAAGGGCTCGTGATTGAGTTTTGAAATGGGAGGAGATGTGGTAACAGCAGGAGCGTGTTCACTTTACAATATACACTCTAGGAAACCTATCATGTTTAGTAACTCTGATCCGAGTAATCACACAGAATCCACATTAATTCCAGTACTGTTTGGCCAAAGACCCCAGCATATTCCTGGCTAACTCTAACATCTTAATAAAGCCTAATAATATTAACCTGTTATCACCGTGAGTCTGTGACCTATTGGCAATGTTCTGGCATTCAGGCATCTTTCTCCTT
>NW_004949332.1:69876-71166 GCF_000317375.1 Microtus ochrogaster | reverse complement strand
CAGGCAAAGAGGCAGGCGGTTGAGACCCAGGGCAAGACTGGATGGGCTTGCTTCTAATTGGATGTGTGGCACCAATGTCAACTGCCAGTCAGTGATGTGCTGGCAGGAGCTGGTTGGGATGACTTGAGTTTGGGTTGCCTAGTAGTATGGGATTGAGACCTCACTGGGTAAGCTGCAGTGGGCCTGTGCGAAGCCAGGCAGTGAAGCTTTCTGGAAACAGGTTTGTCTTGAGGCTTGTCCTGGGCTAGGAAAGGCAGAGGTGCTAATTTGACCTTCCCAGGTGGGGACAGCTCATCCAGGGACAGAGATGGACACCGCTTGGGAGCACTGCTCTCTGGTCTCTGAGCATTGCCCGGGATTCTACCAGGGCCTCGACCCTCACGGGGCGCATCTCCCAGGGATGTGGTGGTTGGGCCTGTCCTGGGATCTTTGTTGCTGCTGAAGTTCAGCAGAGCCCGGGAGGAGGAGACGCCAGTTTTCCACTCACTCTTCTTCCCCAGTGTGTGAAAGACCTGCACAGATGCCAGCACGTGCATACCGAGGTGAGTTCGAGGCTTCTTAAAGCTGTCATGGCTGAGCTCAGGTGGATTCCTCTTCCTCTTGGTCTTGGGGATGGCTGGCTTCTCTTCTGCGTTGACTCTGTGACTTGATGGCTCCAGCTCCTCTGTTTTCTTGGAGCTGTTTTCTCTGGTGTCCTTGGCCTTTTCTTTCCCCTGTGCCATTGCTACGCTGGGCCTCTTGGGTACAAATACATGAGATTTGTTCTGCACGTGGTTGGCCATGTTGTCTATGGTTCCAGGATCATCTTCCTTTAGCATATCCTTGTGATGGGTTCTGGCCTGAAGAGCTCCATGAAACACATCAGAGACTTTCTGGTTTTTCTTGATGCCTACTTCAGATAGTCCATTAAAGATTCTGGTGCATGACTGGGCCTGATCCCTCCTGATGTCTTTGGAGTCTTTGGTTTGGCTTGCTGTGTGACCTTCCATTTGGTCAAGGCCAGTGTTAAAGTTTAAGAGTTGGGGAAGGTGATTATCTGCCACCAGAGTAGTCATGTCTGCAAAGTTATTTCTAGACTCCATGACACTGTGCAGAGCCTCGGGCTCTTCCAGACCAAGGCCACTGTTTCCCAAAGTGGCATTTTGAAAAGCTATCTTCTGTCTCAGGCTCCCAACATCACTGTACTTCAAGGGCTGCTGCATGCCAGGGTATGCTGAAGGGAGGGGTGATGTGTCTTGGTTACATTCTGTGTCCTCATAGGTATCCAGACGTGTTGATTTCTCAGCATTC
>NW_004949332.1:66390-66942 GCF_000317375.1 Microtus ochrogaster | reverse complement strand
CTCTTCAATTTCTTTCTTCAATTCCTTAAAGTTCTTGTCAAATAGATCTTTCACATCCTTGGTCAGAGTTACCCCAAGATATTTTTTGCTATTTGTGGTTATTGTGAAAGGTGATGCTTCTCTGATTTCCCTCTCTGCTTCCATATTCTTTGTGTATAGGAAGGCAACTGATTTTTTGGAGTTGATCTTGTATCCTGCCACATTAGTAAAGGTGTTTATCAGCTGTAGGAGTTCTTTGGTAGAGTTTTTTGGGTCGCTTATGTATACTATCATATCATCTGCAAATAATGAAAGTTTAACTTCTTCCTTTCCAATACGAATCCCTTTGATCCCTTTATGTTGTCTTATTGCTATTGCTAGAACTTCAAGCACTATATAGAAGAGGTATGGAGAGGATGGACATCCTTGTCGTGTTTCTGAGTTTAGTGGGATGCCTTTGAGTTTTTCTCCGTTTAATTTAATGTTAGCTGTCGGCTTACTGTAAATACCTTTTATTATATTTAGGTATGACCCTTGTATCCCTAATCTCTCCAAGACTTTTATCATAAAGGG
>NW_004949332.1:63072-64247 GCF_000317375.1 Microtus ochrogaster | reverse complement strand
GATAGGGTGAGATGCTTCAACCCTGCTCATCAATATTACACAGGTGAAAGCAAACTGTCGCTACAGCTTAAGTGTTTGTCAATGTCACATCAGACACTTGGAGTGTGGGAAAAGACTTCCTCCAGATCAGATTCAGGGTTCCATTTCTCTGGATACTAGTTTCAACTCAGGGGAAACTTAGTGGTACAAAAACAGAAAAAATTCTTGATGTCATCTAGAATCTGGAGACATAGATTAGGAAGGAGGTGATTTTAGTGATCTGCTGCATGGGCCTGATTAGTCTTGGCAGTGAAATGCATTCCTGTGGTGTGGTCCTTGGACATGTCTTAATGAAGGTTGAATGTCACTCACTTTCCTGTATTCTCTCTCATTATAGAGACTGAATTTAGGGGTAATGAGCCTGAGCCACAGCCTACATGTCAGGCCTCCCATTCTTCCTCTGTGTGGACATCCACTTCTTTAAGGTAGAGCTGTGTCTCCTCTAAGGGCTGATCTCACACCTCCCCTCCTGGCTTTACTCACCTTGAGGACTGGTGTCTGGCATGGTTTGAGCAGATGTGGGCCAGTAGATGGGAGAGTGGAGAAAGGTGTTTGGATGTTCATTGGCTGAATCTCCTGTCGTGCCATCATCATCTCTGGGTGCAGAGAGGAAGCCTGATTCTCAGAGCAAGACACAGAGCCATAGGCCTGCTGGCACTGCCATAATTCTTCAGCCATCGGAGGCCCCAGGCTGTTCTGGTCATAATAATATATCTGACTTGCATCCAGGTAGCAAGGTGCCAGGATATATAGTTGATCTGGTAGATTTGATGGTGTTGCCTGTGCAAGGCAGGCAGATAGTGTTGGATAGGATGGTGGTAAAGCATTGATATGGAAAATATTATCACACTTGGCTGTCATAGACCAAGATGAGGGTGTTGTATTCTGGTCAGTGATAGTTACACGGGTGTCCAGGAATGGAGCTTCTCTTCTGATGTTGCTTTCTCTGAGATCCCAGTGGAGAACACCTGGATAGGAAAATGTCGAAGTAGAGATCTGGTTCTGGTCAGTCAGCTCAGTCAGCATGGGCATGCCAGCTCGTTGGTAAAGACAGGCACCATCTGAAAGCTGCTGGCAGCATTGCTGGAGTCTAATGACAGGAGCCATGCTGAGCTCACAGCTGGGGTGCAGACCCC
>NW_004949332.1:60545-61678 GCF_000317375.1 Microtus ochrogaster | reverse complement strand
CCCTGTGCAATGGGTATGCGAGGAACTTCTGGGTTTCGGCACCACTTGAGGCGGGCTTCTTGACCGGCGAGGAAGAAACACCCACCACACAAGGATTCTTCTCAGATCATGCTTTACTGGAGTGCATTTGGTTGAGGGAGAGAATAAAGCAAAGGGGGGCAGAAAACGAGAGAGCAGGAGAGAGAGAGAGAGAGAGATGAGAGGCGCTAGAGAGGGACATGAGAGAGACACTAGAGAGAGAGAGACGCTAGAGAGAGAGAGACATGAGAGAGAGATGAGGGCACAATGGCGGCTGCTTATATAAGGAATTGGCACACGGTTTGCCCTGTGATTGGCTGCCACCATCAGCTGACACCAGACTGCATCGAGATAGACCCAGGGACCCTCATCCACTGTGCATGCGGGAAGCGGGGGACACGTAGCTCTCAAAGACATAGCCAAATATGGGGTTGTTTATAACCAACAAGACAGGATGTGGTGCCATCTTGTAATGGCGATCCTGTTCTGCTCACTACAGTTCCCCCTTATTGTTTGTGAGCAATGAGCGCAGGACTAATGTAATCCAATCTGACCCCCACCTCATGATGTGTTGGTCGATCAAGGCTGGAAGATATTTTCCATGGACACACCTTCCCCTGTGCAATGGGTACTCGAGGAACCCCGGGGGTGCAAAGGCTGTGTCGCAGGAATCTATATCCGTACACCTACCCAAGTGCAATGGATCAACAGATCCCATGGGGTGCATAGGCTGTGCATGATGGAAGCCCTCAGCGTCTCTTGGTGCTGACAACCATATCTGGGGGGAGGAGCCACACTCCAGGATAGCTAATGCCAGAGAGATTATAACCTTGTCCCAATATAGCCTTATCCCTATTGGTCTGGGCTCAAAGGCAGCATACCAACCACAGGCACAACACATAGCCACCCAGGCAGCTTGCCAAAAACATGCTCATGCAACTGAAAGCACAGGAACCCCTCCTCTGCAATGTTACGTGCTTTTCCTAAAGGGATCACTTTATACTTATACATTAAAAATGGTAAATCAAGGTTTCTATTGGTGGTAAAAATCTGGGAAAACTGTGGCATCATGCTGAACAGGCATCGCCTTTGGGAAGGCTGACAGGATTCCCCAA
>NW_004949332.1:57354-58342 GCF_000317375.1 Microtus ochrogaster | reverse complement strand
TATATTTTTAAAATTAGGCAAATATTTACCTCAAAACTTAGCAATACCCCTTCTGGGCCTAAATACAAAGTTTAACCATAAGAACCTGTGTTCAGCCTTGCTTGGAGGCGTGGCTGAGCAGAGTGGCTGGGCCGACCCTTCAGGCTGGTGATCTTTACTACAGTCCTGCTGTGCTTTTATGCCCTGAGGCCCATGCTGGGAGTGGCCTAGCGTTCTAGCCTTGGTCCCGTTTGCAGCTTCGCAGACCCTCAGTGCTGCTAGCCCTTGGAGCCGCAGCTGTTCACAGTCTACTACAGAGTCCGGAGGCCTCGGTAACTCAAACCAACAGAGTATAATTCCCTTTCTTAGCATACTTTGTTCAGTGGCAAAATCCAGATTTCTATCAAGCCTATCACATGATGACACAATAAGATTGCTAGAGACGACAAACCGAGGTGCAATTGTGTCACCTTCAGCCAAAAACCTCTCCAAAGCACTCCGTAACAGCTCGTTAAGAGCCAGAAAAATCAGGTGTGATATTGAAGTGCCCATTTTAAAATCCCATTCTTAAACTGTCCACTTGGTCGTGGCCCTCATTTTAAACGGTCCGCTTTGGTCGCGGCTCTACTAATTCCACTCTGCCTTTTACCGGCGAGAGCAGAAAACCCTTTAAACCATCTGCTTTGGTTGCAGCTCTATTACATCCACTCTGCTTTTTACCGGCGAGAACAGAAAACCCACTTTTGTTGCGGACCCCCAATTTTTACCTTGAGGATTATTTGGTGCACCCACTGACTGCAAACAGAATACCGACATCACCACTCTGCGTGTCGACTTCTGAATCCTCCTTTCGGCCTCTGGCCTGGCAACCGAAGATCTCGGGTTTCCGGCACCACTTGAGGTGGGCTTCTTGACCAGTGAGGAAGAAACACCCACCACACGAGGATTCTTCTCAGATCACGCTTTACTGGAGTGCATTTGGTTGAGGGAGAGCATAAAGTGAAGGGGG
>NW_004949332.1:56096-56598 GCF_000317375.1 Microtus ochrogaster | reverse complement strand
ACCAGATCAGGATATTCTTTCTATATGTGCCAGGGAACCTTTGTCCAGACTAATCTGAACAGTACGTTTGGTTAAACATGGCTTGGGAAATGACAATGCCTTGTCCCTTTTGATTATAATCTGGTCGTCTTCAGCGTTGTGTTCTAAACTACCATTGTGGACCACCAGGGTCCTTTCTGCAGTGTGTCTTCTTATATTTATTTACTTTCTAAACCTGTACTGTGTTTGCCCCCTTCCCTGACTTTCTGTCTTTCAAGTAATGGTGTCAGTATTTCTTCCAATACAACAACTGCCTTTTCAGATTCCAAGTCCTCTTATTCTTTTTCACTCTCCATGTTTACTCTAGGGAAGTCCAAGTAACTCCACAACATGTCAGTCACTGTTTTGTCAATAGTCAGTATTCATTTAGTGAGTATGGAGAGAGGCCAGTGTAGAGCATGTTAGACTTGAACTGACCTTCATCCCATCCAGTTCTCTCTCCATGTTGAGTTTATAGTTGTGT
>NW_004949332.1:43759-54525 GCF_000317375.1 Microtus ochrogaster | reverse complement strand
TGTAGGGTACTTCCCACTTTCTCTTCTATCAGGTTCAGTGTGTTCAGACTGATATTGAGGTCTTTAATCCATTTGGATTTGATTTTTGTGCATGGTGATAGATATGGGTCTATTTTCATTCTTCTGCAGATTGACATCCAGTTTTGCCAGCACAATTTGTTGAAGAAATAGCCCTGAATTTTAAACCGAGATTGTAATCAGTAGTGTGTGTGCGGGGAGACTGTCTCATCAGTGGTATGGAGTGCTAGATCTCTGTGTGCCTTGTTCATGTTCCTGTGTCTCTGTAGTTTTATATTGCCATGAAAGCCCTGATTTTATTCCCTGTTCACTTACCTCTGAAAACCCAAAAGTACAGAACCCAAGCATAGTGACACTGTTCACTCCTTGAGGTAGATGGAAAATACTTGACAATAAACTGTCTGTCTAAAATCACCTACTTAGTAAGAACCAAAGTTAAATGTGACATTCAAATCCAAATATCTATATCAACATCAATACTATCCACATTCAACAAAGATTTAAAAGTATAGCAAAACTCGGTGGAGAAGATCAAAAGACATGTTTTAAAGTTTCTTTTCTTACCTAACATGGTCAGGGGGAGAGGATCAGCAATCCAAAGAACAATGGAGCAAGATAATTGGTTGGCCTTGTTGGATCAGCTGACCTCAGTGGCAAGTATGTTCAGTATCAAACAGCACTCACTGGTCACTGGTCACCTGGACCTGTGATGATCCAAATTTGTTTACAGTCATCACCATAGAAACTTCAAGACTCTTTCAGGTGCTTTTAGGGTTGTAAGGAGAATGATGTCATAAATGAGGCAACAGCCAATGGGAAGGTTCGATTCCTAACTAGAAGATGGGATTGGTTGGAGAAGATGCCAGGAGACCAACAGTAGTCATGGAGGCTGAGGTGGGGGCTACTGAAAGAGGCAATCATGGCATGGAATTGCCACTTCCCATGGCGTTTAGCCTAGGCTATCATGCCAGTGCTCTTATAAGGTTCATTGATGAAGTGGTGTATAATGTACACATAATGGGTCACTTTCCAACAGAAAGTGTCCCATCAGCCTACACTTACATACAGTGAGTAGTCTCAAGCAGAAGGGAGAACCGCTGTTGAGGGAACTCAGGTGATAGGCCATTCCAGTCCGTCTAGCTTTTGTGCCATCAGCATCTGTCCAAGACCCAAGGAAGAGATCAAAGTGTTCCTTTGTGACTATGTGCAAGATCAAGGTTTGGTACACTGTGAGCATCTTTATGATAGACTCTAAGACACCAGTCTTTGTGTTTCTTCTCCTACAGTCCTTCCTTATTCTGTGCTGGCCCATGGTGGACTGACAACTCTCTTGTATACTTTTCAGCCCTTCTTTGTAGGGTTTCACTGTTGGACCAGCCTGAACCTTCATTGTTACACTCGTGGGCGATGTCACTTTGAACTTCAGATCAGTGGTCCTCTGTGTGTCCTGAAGATGCTTGTATTTGGATGCTGCTGGCAGGAGCAAGTGACTGATGGTGAGCATGGATATACATGTTCCTTCTTTCAAACTCTTGTTGATGTTGTGCTTCTCAGACTCAGCTACCTCTGGATGTTTTTATATCATTCTCATCTTTAGTTTTCCTGAGATAGGCTTTTATCTGTAGCCCCTCTTGTTCTGCATCTCACTCTTGCTTCTGAATATGGACATTCTTTTTTTCTTACCTCCCTTATTAATTGTCAAGGTTGTCATTCAGTGAGTCTTGCTGCTTTCTCTCTTCATCCACATTTATAATTCATGTGACAGTTACTGAAGTGTCTACCTCCTTGCAACAGCATCTGTGGAATCCTGGACTTCCAACATTCTCTGTCATGCTTGGGTCTGCCACCAGGATAAATAGAAAATGGAACATCTGGAGAAAGAATGCACTTGGTGGTACTTTATTGAGGAAAAAATAAACAGTAGGTATTTTGCTTTATGTGTTTAAAATGGAACACCCCATTTCCCATACCAGTGTACATTCCCAGAAAGGAAAGCATTTAATAATTTGTTGAAATATGGGGAAATCTCAAGTCTTTTCCAGTTTGGGTTCTATTGTATAATCCTTTTCTGTCATCATGTGATAGATTCATAGATTATAATATAGAATTGTCTACTGTGCATGTATATACATCTCTTATTCTAACTGCCTCCCAAAGGAGTTACTAACATGACAATGTCTATTAGTTCTTATTGAAAATGAGTCTGTGTGAATGGAATGGGCTGACACGGATCTGGGACATTCAGCTAGCTGGGTTGATACACAAAATTTGAGAATCCAGCTTTGCTTGGGATTGTTAGATTCCTTCTGTAGAACTCAGTAGGCTGGGCTAGAACATGAGCCAAGAGACCCCATTTTTTCCACAAAAGAAAGTAAGGCTGCAATTGCTTTTCTGTTATTTTGAAAGTTAGGAAGAGTTCTAAAAGCATTAAAACTATAAGAAATACTCTTTCATTACTTCTAACTATATTGAGGTCTTAGTTATTATGTTACTATTGCAGGCACAGATGTGAAGACTCTTTGGACTTTAATATTATTAATTAATTTTATTATTTTATTATTGTATAATTTTATTATTTATTAGTTTTAAAATACAGGGTTCCTTCTTTTGTTTGCATTTTAAAATTATTGTGTTGAATAGAAGTTTGATTTCTGCCATCTAGACTTTCCCTAGGTACACACATTTGTGTAGTTTAAAAAACAAAGCAAGGTGCATCTTCAGAGAGAGAGAGAGACAGAGACAGACAAAGAGGGAGAACTGAGCATTTAAGCCTTAAATATGCATGTTAATTACTAAAAATTACAAGAATATGAAACCAGATATTACATAAATTATTTGATCTCAGGATAACAGTGACTTATACACTGACAATACCTTTTTATTTGAACATGTATATCAATATTCTATTTCTAGATTTCACATTACTTATGCAATTTCCATGTAAGTTTTCAAAAAAGGAATTGGCACCCTCTGCTTTGGAGTGGTAGTAAAGAATTCTGTGTGTGAATTACTAAGGAAGCCAGTTGTGTGCAGCCTTACTCTACGGATGATCTCCTAGGGTTACTAGCTTGGCCTATGTTGTGTCCCTTTTCTTCTTTCTTGCTGTCGCTAATACTTTATCAGGTTTTTGCTTTTACTAGATATGCCTTGTCAGAGCACAGTTTATTAATGATACTTGCAGTGTAAAAAACTAAAAATTGGCTTGAAATTTAGATGCTTGTAAAGTATATATTTGGAAATGTAATCAATTATACCTGTTGGGGAAAAGGGAAAATGGTCCTGGAGGAAGTTTTGCTGTGCTCCTGCATTCATAGGTGGTGTCAGAGCTTTCCCCCAGGACCTCCTTTACCCTGAGCTAGTGCACTAGCACACAGCTCCATGTAGAAAGAAATTGTTCTGATTTTATTTCCTTTCATTTCTGTGTCTTTTAAGTTTTTAAACTTTAGTTTCTTAATTTCATCTTATTCAAAAGAACTCACCTTTTTAAAAAAATTTTTTATTGAGAAAAAGAAAAAAAGTTTCTGCCTCCTCCTAGCCTCCCATTTCCCTCCCCCTCCTCCCACCCTTCTACCCTCCGCCCACTCCTCTCCCCCTCCCTCTCCAGTCCAAAGAGCAGTCAGGGTTCCCTGCCCTGAGGAAAGTCCAAGGTCCTCCCCACTCCATCCATGTCTAGGAAGGTGAACATTCAAACTGGCGAGGCTCCCACAAAACCAGAACATGAAGTACAATCAAAACCCCGTACCATTGTCCCTGGCTTCACATCAGCCCTCATTGTTTGCCATGTTCAGAGAGTCCGTTTTTATCCCATGCTTTTTCAGTCACAGTCCCGCTGGCCTTGGTGAGCTCCCAATAGATCAGCCCCACTGTCTCAGTGGGTGGGTGCACCCCTCGTGGTCCTGACTTCCTTGCTCATGTTCTCCCTCCTTCTGCTCCTCATTGGAACCTTGGGAGCTTATTCCGGTGCTCCAGTATGGGTCTCTGTCTCTATCTCTATCCATCACCAGATGAAGGTTCTATGGTGATATGCAAGACATTCGTCAGTATTGCTATAGGATAGGGTCATTTCAGGTTCCCTATCCTCAGCTGCCCAAGGAACTAACTGGGGACATTGCCTTGGGCTCCTGGGAGCCACTCCAGATTCAAGTCTCTTGCCAACCCTAAGGTGGCTCCCTTAAACTAAGATTTGTGCTTCCCTATCCAACCTTCCTTTATCTCAATCATCCTGTTTCCCCAAGTTTCCCCCATCCTCCCCTTCTCACTTTTCTCTCCCCATTTCCCCTTACTCCCATCCCACCCCACCCACAAGATCCCATTTTTTTTCCCCGGCAATTTTGTCTACTTCCCATAGCCAGGAAAATAACTATATGTTTTTCTTTGGGTTCACCTTCTTATTTAGCTTCTTTAGGATCACCAATTATAGACTCCGTGACCTTTATTTATGGCTAGAAACCAATTATGAGTGAGTACATCCCATGTTCATCTTTTTGGGTCTGGGTTACCTCACTCAGGATAGTGTTTTCTATTTTCATCCTTTTGCATGCAAAATTCGAGAAGTCATTGTTTTTTACCGCAGCATAGTACTCTAATATGTATATATTCCACATTTAAGAACTCACCTTTTAACAGCCTATACTAACTTTAGTTTTCCTCGCCTCTACTCTTTTCATTTCATTCTCGATTTTCTACTTCTCAGCATCTACTCCCTTTCTCTCTTTCTTTAGAAAAAATCTTTTGAGATATAACAACCAAATATGATAAAATAAAATATGATAAGATGAAGAAACAGCTTTTATAGCCATATTGATCATGGCTGCACAATGGTCAGATAACGGTACCAACTGCTGTCAGAAGAGTCAGGGACACACTAATTTCAGAGTACCATGATATTCTAAGATAATAGCTATAATATATGCACAGAGGCTCTGTGCCAGACCTATGTATGCCACTGCTCAGTCTCTGTGAGATTAGATGAACTGCATTTTGTTGATCCAGTGGGATTTTTTTCTGTTGTTGTCCTCTGGCCCTGTGGCTCTTAAATTCTTTCTCCTTTCTCTTGCATGTGCTTCCCTTAACTCTGAGGGAGGGATTTGACGGAGACCTCCCATGTTGATGCTCTCTCTTCATAATGTCTGGCTGTGGTTCTCTGCATGTGTTTCCATCTTCTGCCAGAGGAGGCCTCTTTGATGATGTAAGTAAGATACATTCTTACATACATACATATATATATATATATATATATATATATATATAACAGCAAGATATATCAGTAAGGCACTGATATATGAATGAAACTAGCTGTCATTTTTTTGATATTTGTTGAATTTTATTTAGACCAGTAGTGTTTGATTTTCTCCTTAGGATTGTTTTCTGTTTCTTGGTTACATGGGCAGTGTTTTGATTAGTTTTAACTCTTGCAGTGTGCCTTAAATCCCATGGGACATTGTCTGGCTACTCACACGTGTTCTCTGTCACCATTGCCCTATTAAAACTTACAGGCAAGACAGATTGTAGGCTAATGGGTTTGTGGCTATGAAGGTTTTTACATTTCTCTTTCGTCAGCCTGCAGAATCCCTTTCCACACTAGAGACATTAGATGGTAGGGCTTAAGGCTGCATGTAGGCAACAGATTGATATCTCCAAGTCCAGTGAGTATATGGGTTTTTGTCCTAGGAATGGTGCCCCCTTTGTCACTTTGCAGAGAGCAACTGTGTACCTTAGCAACAGGCTGATGTGTTTGCGGATTTTGATGGCTCCCTCTAGGATAATAACTCAACTAAATGCAATCAAATTCTGTCCCAGATACTTTGGCTGGTGAGTACAGATGTCTTGTGAAGACTCCATATCCCTTAGTTTCTGAAGTCTCTTTTTAATCCGCCTTCATGGATCCCAGAAAGATTCCACTATATTAATTTTACACATGAACTTGGAAATGTCTCTTTTTCTAAGTCAAATCAATTTTTCCTGCTCTTTGTCCTACCAACCATTTCCCCCTGTCCCTACATGCTTGCCACTTGCATCAGTACCCAGGAGCAATTCTTGTGTCCCACAAGTAGACTCCTCCCATTTTTGCAACCTATCTGGATCTACAGACTGTAGCTTGATTATCATTTACTTAACAGTTAATATCCACATATAAGCAAATATATTCCATTTTTATCTTTCTAGATTTAGATTTTCCTACACAGGATGAAGTTCTAGTTAATCCGTTTTGCAAATTTTCCTTCCCAAGGAAGCTAGGTAAGAAGGAGAACACTAAAAGAGACATACTTGGATTCCCCTGAGAATGGGAAACAGAGAAGTTCTCCTGAGAAAATTGGAAGTGTAGGGGGTGAAGGAAAGGTGGAAGGGGAGGGTGAACAGAGAAAGTTAGGGAGGTGTGGGCTATTACAATAAAGTGGTCCCACACTAGCTCACAATGGAGTATAATAAAGGGTTCTTTATTTAGATGTAGGCTCACAGATCAACAGTCCTGTGCATGAGCAGGGAACAAGAACCGAATTCAGCAGCCAAGAGAGTGCACACCTTTCCCCATCTGTTTGTATAGTACCCAAGGCCATGCCCAAAGTGAACCAACATCTCAAAGACCATTGGCTGAAGGAGTTCTTCCAGCACCTCTCCATTTTGTTAAGAAAGTTCCAAACCCAATACAAAATGATATACAATAAGAACAGATATCAAGTATAAAAATTAGAGTTACAACCAACCTAAACAATATTGAGCAAGAAACATGTTAAATGTTTTAATAATCATCTTATCCTAAGGAGTCTCAGTCTTATATGAGAAATGGCTTGGTTAAGTCACAAGAGGATAGTAACAATGTCTATCTAGTCTTTAACCCAATTGAAGACCTGAGAAGGGAAATAATACTACATGAGTAAATAGGAAGTGCAATCAAGCAACTTCCAAAATGTGCAATAAATGATAGAGAGAGACAACTGGCTACCTGGACAATCACCCAAATTCTCATTTGCAACATTGGAGCAACCAACTTTGGCTAAGGCCTAGAGTAACTGTCAGACAATTTTCAGAGGTAGGAAATTTTAAAAAACTGTCTTACCCTGCCTTGGCAAGATTTGGTAGTCTTTTTTCATGTATCTTGCTTGTCCAGTCCAGATACCATGCATTTTACCAGTAGCCGAGGCATAGGCAGTTTTTTGCCCAAAGACCCATTTTGTGAAGAAGAAAACAAGTTCCATGTAGAGTTTCTTTGGTGCCCAACAGTATCTTCGGAATAGATTGGTACTTCCAGGAGCAATATGTCTCATGTAAACAGAGCCCTAAGTTATTTAAATGACATATTCTGCAGTTCTTTGAAGTGGTTGAAGATCATCTGTCTATGCATAATAATTCTCCATGTATCTAAAGAACCAACTATAAGTATGACAAATATAAATGACAATTGACCTATATTTCTTAATACCTATATAGCTTAAAGACTAAGGTTTCATAATAGAATATTAGACAATCTTTAAACCACTGTGCAGAAAGTGAAGACAATAACTTCAAAATTTAAACAATGTATAAGTATTTTGGTCAGAGGCAGAAATGTGTAGTGCACTATGATAAATATATCCTAAAACTGTATAAATATACAAAATGTCTTAAGCAGAGGTAGAAACATACATACATACAATATGACAAATAACTTTGCATAGGTATACAAATATTGTAAACAAAAATAAAAAACATTCAACATAACAATTTAAATTTATATCAACATACAAAAATGTATGCCAATGTAAATTATCTGTAAATGATACCTCACAAGTATTTACTCTATTACTCAGTATTATTATTAGTGTGAGTAAGCTCACTCTAATCTACCTATTAGGGAGGAGAAGAACATAAGGGAATGGGATGATAACAGGGGGAAGGACAAAGATGGAGAGAAAGAAAAGAGATACCTTGACTGGGGGAGCCATTAAAGGGGTAGCAAGAAGCATGAGCACTAGGGAAATTCCCTGAAATTCACAAGGATGCCCCAGCTAAGACTCTAAGCAACAGTGGAGAGGACACTTAATCTGGCCTTCCTATGTAATCAGATTAATGACTACCTTAATTGTCTTCATACAACCTTCACCCAGCAACTGATGGAAGCAGATACAGATATCTACAGTGAAGCACTGGGCCAAGCTACTGCAGACCAGTCCAAGAGAGGGAGGAGCGATAATGTGAGGAAAGGGGTGAAGACCATGAAGATGAAATTAGTGAGAGCTCCCTAGTTTCATTGTTTTACACAGCTGTACCACAATTTGTTTATGTTTTCTTCTGTTGTGCAACTTGATTGTTTCATGGTTTTGTCTATTATTAAAAAGCCACAATGGACATAGTTGAGGGTGTGTCCTTGGGGCAGGATTGAGGATGCTTTGGGCATATGTCCAGGAGTGGTATGGCTGGATCTTGAGGCAGATAGATTCTTGCTGTCTGTGGAACTGACAAATTGATTTCCATAGTGACTATGAAGCCTTGCACTCTCACCAGCAATGGAGGAATGTTACCCACACTCTACATCCTAGCCAAAATGATTGTCACTGGTGTGATTGAACCTTGCCACTCGGACAGGTTTTTAACGAAAGGACTTTATGAGTCTCTGGCTCTCCCAGATATCTGTGATTATGTCCCACTGTTCATTTTGGTCATTTCTAACAGTTTACTCTCTTGGGTATGGTTCTATAGCCTTCAAGTTTTCTTTTAAGTTGTTAGCGTAAGATATCAATGCTTTCTTTATAAAGGCATTTATTGTTGTGAATGTTCCCATTAGCACCTCTTTCATTGTGACCACAAGTTTTTGTATGGTGTTTATTCCTTTTCCTGAATTGTAGAAAGTCTTTCCTTCCCTCATTCCTCCCTTTTATCTTCTCTCTCTCTCTCTCTCTCTCTCTCTCTCTCTCTCTCTCTCTCTCTTTCTCTCTTTCTTCCTTCCTTCCTTCCTTCCTTCCTTCCTTCCTTCCTTCCTTCCTTCCTTCCTTCCTTCCTTTACTTTGTAGGCAGAAGTTTCTGTCCTGCCCAGTCCCACAGCCATTTAGTCCCAAATAAACACAGAGGCTTATATTAATTATAAGTGGTTTGATCTGTTGTTTAGGCTTATTACTAACTAGGTGTTATGACTTAAATTTACCCATAATTCTTGCCTATATTTATCCATGTGGCATAGTACCTTTTCTCAGTATGGCATTCTCTCTTGCTTCTTCTGAATCTGGAAGACGGCTGCATCTCTGTGTTTCCTCTTCCCACCTTATTTGTCTAGGGTCCTTTTTAAAAGGTTTCTCAGGCTTTATGAGGAAGCTCTTTCCAAACATTTGGGCACTGTTTGCAAACTGAAGTTTATGTCCCACTCAGTCCTGCAGTCACTCAGTTCCAAATGAATGCACAGAGGCTTATATTAATTATAAACTGTTTTGCCTATTGCTCAGACATTTTACTATCTCTTACAACTAAGTTAATCCATAATTCTTATCTATATTTAGCCATATGGCTTAGTACTTTTTCATGTTCAGCAAGTACAATCACATTAAACCTGAAAGAGCTTCAGAAGGGATTCTAGACATAAAAGAACAGACTCAAATATAGGTTCTTAGAAGCAACATTTTATTGGGTAGGCTCTGTTTGGTAGAGGCAAGCAGAGGCATGGATCCTTTATAGAGGCTTCCTGACTCAGCATTAGCAGCAAAACCACATGACTCTTTTTTATTGATTTTATTGAGCTATACATTTGTTTCTGCTTCCCTCCTTTTCTCTTCCCTCCCCCTCAACCCTCTGCCATGGTACGATGCTCCCGATTTATTCAGGAAGTCTTGTCTTTTTCTACTTCCCATGCAGATTAGATCCATGTAAGTCTTTCTTTGGGTCTTCATTACTGTCTAGGTTCTCTGGAATTGTGAATTGTAAATTATAGGCTGTTTTTTTTGCTTTATGTCTAAAAATGACTTGTGAGTGATTACATATGATATTTGTCTTTCTGGGTGTGGGTCACCTCACTCAATATGATGTTTTCTAGTTCCATCCATTTGCCTGCAAATTTCAAGTACAGGTTTTGGAAATATGACCTAATGATTCTCTAGATTTCCTCCATGTCTGTTGTTATGTCCCCCTTTTTATTTCTGATTTTGTTAATTTGGATATTCTCTCTCTGCCTTTTGCTTAATTTGGTTAAAGGTTTGTATATTTTGTTCATTTTCTCTAAGAACCAACTCTTTGTCTCATTGATTCTTTGTATTGTTTTCTTTGCTTCTATTTTGTTGATTTCACCTCTCAGTTTGATTATTTCCTGCCATCTAGTCCTCATGGATGAATTTGCTTCTTTTTGTTCTAGAGTTTTCAAATGTTCTGTTAATTCACTAGTGTGGGATTTTTCCAACTTCTTTATGTAGGCATTTAGTGCTATGAACTTTTCTCCTAACACTGCTTTCATTGTGTCCCATAGATTTGGGTATGTTGTGTGGTCATTTTTATTGAACTTCAGGAAGTCTTTAATTTCTCCCTTTATTTCTTCCTCAACCCATTGAAGATTCAGGTAAGCATTGTTTAATTTTTATATGTTTGTGGGCTTTCTGGAATTACTGTTGCTGTTGAATTCTAATTTTAAGTCATGATGACCCAATAAGATACATGGGGTTATTCCAATTATTTTCTATCTGTTGAGGTTTGTTTTGTTAACTAGTATGTGATCAATTTTTGAGAAGGTTCTATGAAATTCTGAGAAGAAGGTATATTCTTCTTTTTTTACTTGGAATTATATTTATTTATTT
>NW_004949332.1:37412-43018 GCF_000317375.1 Microtus ochrogaster | reverse complement strand
AACAGACAAAGGTCTGATCTCCAAAATATATAGAGAACTCAGGAAACTAGACTTTAAAATGCTAATTAACCCAATTAAAAAATGGGGCACTAAAATGAACAGAGAATTCTCAGCAGAGGAAGTTCAAATGGCCAAAAGGTATATTCTTTTATGTTTGGATGGAATGTTCTATAGATGTCTGTTAAGTCCATTTGAGTCATAACATCTGTTAGTTCCCTTATTTCTTTGTTAATTTTCTGTCTGACAGACCTGTCCAGTGGTGAGGGTGGGGTGTTGAAGTCTCCCATTATTAGTGTGTGTGGTTTAATGTGTGATTTAAGCTTTAGAAGTGTTTCTTTTACATATGAGGGTGTCCTTGTATTCAGGGCAAAGATGTTCAGTAGTGAGATTTCCTCTTGATGGATTTTTGTGACTAATATGAAATGTCCTTTGTCTCTTTTGACTGATTTTAGTTTGAAGTCTATTTTGATAGATATTAGGATAGCTACATCAGCTTTTTCTTAGGTCCATTTGATTGGAAAATTCTTTTCCCAACTCTCTACTCTGAGGTAATGTCTGTCTTTGAGGTTGAGGTGTGTTTCTTGTATGCAGCAACAGGATGGATTCTGTTTTTGTATCCAATCTGTTAGCCTGTGTCTTTTTATAGGTTAGTTGAATCCATTTATAGTAAGGGATATTAATGACCAGTGATTGTTATCTCCTGTTACTTTAGTTTTATTGTTGGTAATGTTGTGTATATTTTTACCTTCTTTGGTATTTGCTGCTGGTAATGGTGTTAGTTGCAGTGCTTCTGGTGGTGGTGTTAGTGATAATGGTGACGGTTATAGTTCTTCTGGTGGTAGTAGTACTGGTTTTGGTTGTGGTGCTGGTGGTTGCAGTGCTTTTTGTGGTAATGGTGGAGGTAACTGTGGTGATAGTGTTGTTTGGATGGTTGCAGTAGTGGTATTGCTGATAGTAGAGTTGGTGGGTGGTGATAGTGGTTGTGGCAGTGGTGGTGGTTGTGATTGTGGTGGTGGTTATGGTAGTAGTAGTGATGATAATGACAGTCGTGTTAGTGGTAGTAGTGCTTGTGTTGGTGGTCATGATATTAATGGTGTTGGTGGTGGTTGTGATGGTATTGGTTGTTTTGGTAGCTGTAGCAGTGGTAGTGATAGTGTTGTTAGTAGTGGAAATGTTGGTCAGAGTGCTGGTTTTTGTGCTCATGTCGGTGTTGCAATGTGGTTGTGGTATATATGCTGGTACTATTTGCTGTGGTAATGATGATAATTGTGGTAGTGCTGCTGCTCTTGGTAATGGTAGGGCTGGTAATGGTAGTGTTGGTGATGTTAGTTTTTGTTGAAAGGTCGTGGTAGTGTAGTGGTCATGCTCTTTGGTTGGTGGGTGGTGATTATGGTGGTGCTTGAGGTGATTGTGACAATGGAGTTTGTGGTGATAGGGGTGGTGATTTTTGGCGGTGGTGGAAGTGGTAGTGTTATTGGTGGGTTGTGGTAATAGTGGTTGTGTTATATTGGCACAGGTAGTAGTTATTTTACTGGGTAGCTGTGGTATTGGTGTATATGGTGGCTGTATTTGTCATGGTGGTGACAGTAGTGGTTATAGTGTTGCAGTTGGTAGTTGTAGATGTGATAGTACTAATGGTGGTGTTATTAAAGGTCTTGGTGGGTAGTGGTATTGGTGGTGGTGGTAGTGTTTTTGGTTCTGGAGGTAGTCAAGATGGTGTTGTTGACAGTAGTTGTGGTAGTGTTGTTTGTGGAGTTGTGGTAGAGGTAGAAATTGTGGTGGAAAAGGTGGTAGTACTGGTGTAAGCAGTAATGGTGGTGGTGTCAATAGTGGTTTTTGGTATTGGTGATAGTGGTTGTAATGGTAGTGGTGGTAATGGTTGTGGTAGTGGTAGTGTTGATGATAGTGCTAGTAAAGTTGGTAGTGCTCATCGTGGTGGTAAGAATCATGGTAATTATGGTTGTAGTGGTGGTAGAAATGGTTCTGGTGGTGATGTTGATGGTGGTGATGTTGCTGATGATATGGTAATGGTGGTGATGCTGGTGGTGTTATAATGGCTATAATGGTATTGGTAGTAGTGGTGTTGGTGGTGATAGTAGTGATAGTGATGGTGATGATAGTAATGTGTTGGGGGTTTTAGTGGCTGTATCATGGTGGTGGTTGTAGTAGTGGGGCTAGTGGTTGTAGTAGTATTACTAATATTTATGGTAATGGCAGTAGGGGCAGTTGCAATAGGGGTGATGGTTGTATTGGTAGTGGTGATAGTGATGGTGGTGGCGATCCTATTGTGGTAGTAGTGGTGTTCATGGTGCTAGTGGTGGTGGTACTATTGCTTGTTGTTTGTGAGTGGTGCTGATAGTGGTAGTGGGATGATTGTTGCTGTGGTGATGGTGAAAGTGGTATTTGTGGTAATTCTGATTTTGGTAGTGAAAGTGGTGGCAGTGGTTGTGTTGGTGGTGGGGGTAATGATTGCGGTGGTAGTGGTATGCAGATGCTGAAGGGAGTGCTAGTTGTTTTGGTAGTGGTGTTGAAGTGATTGCAGTAATTGTGGTAGTGGTGGTAGTCATGTGGATAGTTGCACTGTTGGTGGTAGTGATGGTGGTGGTTGTGGCAGTGGCAGGTGGTTATGGTGGTGCTAGTGTTGATAGCAGTAGTTGTGTGGTAGTAGTGGTGGTAATGATATTTGTGGTAGTGTTTGTGCTAGTGTTGGTAGTGGTGCTAGTGTTGCTGCTGGTGGTAATGGTATTGTGAGTATCATGGTGGTGATGGTGATGGTGGGTGGTTCTGGTGGTTCTGGTGGTGTTGGTAGTAGCGGTAGTGGTTGTAGTGGTTTGGTGGTGGTGGTAGTGATGGAGGTATTGGTGGTTGTGGTAGTCGTGTGGCTCTTTGCTGCCTTTATACAACAAATGCTGATGATGATGTTGACAAGGGAAGCCATCAACTTCAGTTTCACTCAGGGTTTCCTGCCTTTTACTAACTCCCCTTCATCACTTTAAACATGGAACTTGATCAGTGTTTTTCTTCTGTTTGTCTGTCCAGGTCCTGTATGATGGTTATATTCTTCTGGTAGACATTTCACATAGCTCTGTCCAGTTTCTCCAACTGCTATGTAAACATGTCCCCTTTACTTTGACTGTTCACTACAGGGATGTCCTGTGAGTCTTTTGACATTTGTTTATTTTGAGACAGGGTTTTTCTGTACAGCCAAGGATTACCTCAAGTCTGTAATCCTCCTGCCTCAGTCTCCTGAGTATTGGTGTTACAGATGTGAGACACCACACCTGTCCTGTTTGACATCTTCAGCAATGTTACTCTGCACAGCAGACTAAGTGAATATAGTGAGTATTGCAGGTAGGGATTCACCGCATGTGGGGCATCAAGGGTATCTGGAAGTACCGCATCAGATCTGCACAGACTGCTCTACTCCGATATGTGCTTGCTTTCCTGGGGGAGTCTGCACATGTCTCTACCCTAAATAACTACGGGCAATACGGAAGCTGAGAGCAGGAGATCACCCTGGCTTTTTGACTCTGATAATTACATGAGATCAGTCGTGGAGACTTTTGCTTCTGGCATTACAGGGCACACCAAAAGTTTCATATTTTGAGCTGGGTGTGATGGCTCCAGCTTGTCATCTCAGCACTTCCAAGGATGGAGCAGAAGGGTTGCCCTGAGCTCCAGCCAGCTTAGGCAGCAGAGTGAAACTTAATCTCAAAATAAAAAGCAAACAAAATGAGCCAGGAGTGGTGGGGCATATTTGTCACCTTGACACTTGGAAAATGGAGGCAGTAATATCAGGAGTTCAAGGTTATCCACAGCTTCCAGGATACTTGAACTATTTGAGTCCTGTATCAAAAACAGTTTCAGATATTAAAATTTTGTTGGAATCTTGGTTTTCATTTTTTCTTATAAGTATTGGTATGATGAATATGCTTTTGTCTTAGGTTTCTTATTTTTACTTATTTCCCCAAGGCTATGTCTGAAAGCTAACAAGTAATTTGCTATAAAGAGTTACCTAGTCTCTTGCATAATTTCAAATCATTTTCTGAAATTTATTTAAATGACTTGAATTCCCACTAGTATAGCAAAGAAACGGATTTTGAAATGGGTGGTGAAGTGGCTATTGTTTTAGCAAAGGTAGGTGTAAGGAACACCTTAGTTGTGTGTGTCTGTGTAGGTGAACTCATCTGTGGTGTCTGTGCTTGTGTTTGTGTAGGTGAACTCATATGTGGTGTCTATCTTTGTGTGTGTATCTGTGCATGTATGTGAAATCAACTTTGATGTTTGCATGTTGCTATGGGATTCCCCTCTGTATGTTGTGAATATATTTTGTTTCTATTAGTTGATAAAGAAGCTTCTTTGGCCCATGGCAGGGCAGAATGTAGCTAGGTGGGAAATCCAAACAGAGATCCAGGAAGAAAGAAGGGGGAGTCGGGAAGATGCCAGAAGCTGCTGGAACAATAAGATGTACTAGAGAACAGGTGATGCCACCATCTTACCATGATAAGGAGGTTCCTGGCCATCTTCTTTATCTGTTTCTTCGGTAATCAGATAAATAATTTCTTTATTTGTATCTTCTCTCTTTTAGCATTGTGAGAAGTTTAGCATTGATACATCCAGCTATTAGATCATAAATCTTGATTAGCATATAATAATGGCTGCTAAATATTAAGGATACTTTGAAAGCAGCCTTTACTTTGCTGATACTGTTCCCATGACTCTCCTTACTAACTATGATGTGATCACCAATCCACACAGCTTGCACCCCTAAAAAATGAAGTATATCATATATTACTGGTGTTATGATATGGTGTGAGAGGTCCAAGGAGTTGGGTTCAAGGAGTCCCATGGTAGTTGAGAGACAGATCCACCATGCAGACAACACTCAAGCAGAGGTGTTTTTATTGGGGAAACGCAATGGGATAAGAGGAGAGGGCGGGGGAAAACCGGCCTCTGGGGTCAGATGCAGAAGAGAAGAGAGAGGCAGAGAGACAGACAGGCAGAGAGACCAAGAAAAGGGCTTCAATGGTCCTCCTGCCTCTCCAGAGGAGCAGCAGGAAAGAGAGAGGGAATGAGTGCAGCCGTCTCCATCTCAGCCTCTGCCTCTAACCCATACTTCTCTTCTTTGTCATGAAACTAGCTCTTGTAGATGAAGCTGGATTCACAGGGATCCACCTGCCTCTGCCTACCGAGTGCTTGGATGGAACTTGCTTCTTAAAGGAGCCTTTTGCACCTGAGTACAGAGCCTTACACAGCCACGTGGATTATGTAGGATTTATGGAGGATTCTGTAGGATTTATGTAAGATTCTGTAGGATTTATGTAGGATTATGTAGGACCCTGAGCTGACTAAGTATTTGCCTGAAAACCACCAAGAGCATGTGTGGCTGAAAAACGCTGGGGCTGGTTTGGTGTTTGCTTAAATGCTGACAAGTGCATCTGCCAGGTGACATGGGTGGGCCAGCATAATGCCTGCATGCTAACAACTGGTTTTACAAAAAAGAATAGCATGACATTCCAAAAAGCATAGTACAGTTTATTTCAGTTACAAAGCATTACATATGTTCACACAGGCAACAGTCCCCTTCAATGACCGGTTTCCTAACA
>NW_004949332.1:35063-37003 GCF_000317375.1 Microtus ochrogaster | reverse complement strand
CACTTTGTAGATTTCTCTTTGTAGAAAGAGATTCACCTCTCTCTTGCACCAGGCTGTTGGGGTTTAATTGGTGGTACATCACTACAGCCTGCAAAGATTTTGCTTTTTGGAGATAGTGTTTCCAACGCTCCAACATTATTTTGAATTAGAGCAGTGATAGCTGCATAACTGGCAAGAAAACTGTTGACAGTGGTGAGATTCACTGTGTAAGCTCTAGCTCAGTATGGTGTTTTGTTTTGTTTTGTTTTGTTTTAAAAAAAACAAACTATATGTTTGGGAGGAAGCACCACTCTAGCCCCTGGCATCCATATACCCAAAGAGTCTGGGATGCTTGGGTGAAAGGATCACTCCAGCCCCTGGCATCCATATACCCAAAGAGTCTGGGATGTTTATGTGGAAGGATCAATACAGCCCTTGGCATCTATATTTCTAAAGAGTCTGGGATGTTTGGGTGAAAGAATCAATCCAGCCCCTGGCATCCATATATCCAAGGAGTCTGGAATATTTGGGTGCAAGTTCCACCGCAACTCTTCTACCATTGGAGTTGCCTCAGTACAGACTCTGCCCATGAGAAACTCTGCCAAATGATGACTGCTCCCCAGAGATGCTCAAGATCACTCCCACAGGGTATTTAAACTGTCCCCAAGAGAACAAACTCCTAGTTTTCTGGTCTTCCTTTCCAGTCTCTGTAGGTGAAGGCGAATAGAGTAGTTCCACGTGAGCTCAGGATTGAGTATAATAAAGGGTTTTTTTATTAAGTGGGGCAGACTCACAGATCACAGTCCTATGTAAGAAGGGAACAGGAGCCAAATCCAGAAGAAGGAGAGAGAGAGAGAGAGAGAGAGAGAGAGAGAGAGAGAGAGAGAGAGAGAACGTTTCTAGAACTGAAGGCCACACCCAAACTGGTCCAATATCTCAAACGCCGTTGGCTAAAGGAGATTTCCCAGGACTTCCACCTTTTGTCTAAATAAGAGAGTTCCAAACCCAATACAAACCTATATACAATAAAAACAGATATCAAGTATAAATATTGGAATTACAACCAGTATAAACAATATTAAGAAAAAACATATGCTAAAAGTTTCAATGATTATTCTATCCTAAGTAGTCTAAGACTTGTAATAGAAATACTTTGGCTAAGTCATAACAGGAAAGTAACTACGACTATCTAGTCTTCAACCCCATTGAAGACCTGAGAAAGGATATAATATTACTTGAGAAGATAGGATATGCAGTCAAGTAACTTCCAAAGTGTGCAATAAATGACAGAGACAACTGGCTACCTGGAAAATCACCCAAAGTCTCATTTGCAATGTTGGAATAATCGACTTTGGCTAAGACCTACAGTAACTGACAGACCATTTTTAGAGGCAGGAAAAATTTTCAGAACTGTCTTACTGATCTTGGCAACGCTTCACAGTCTTTTTTTTTTTGTATCCTGTTTGTCCCTTCCAGACATCACGCATTTTGTCAGTGGTCAAGACATGGGCAGCTCTTTGCCCAAAGACCAGTTTTGCCAAGAAAAAAGCAAACTCCAAATGGAGTGTCTTCAGTGCCCAACATTATCTCGGGAAAGACTGGTGCTGCCAGGAGCAATGATGTGTCAGTCAACTGAACCCTAATTTATTTAAATGCAATATTTTATAGTTCTTTCGAGTGGTTGAAGATTACCTAACTATGAGGAATACAATCTCTATGTATCAAAAGAACCTGATTAGTCAAACTATGACAAATATGGATGATTATTGGCCTATAATTCTTAATACCTATATAGCTTAAATATTAAGACTTTATAACAGAATATTAAACAATCTTTAAACAGCTGTGTTTCAAATGAGGACAATAACCCCCAAATGTAAACAATGTATAAGTATTTTGATCAGAGATAGAAATGTATAGTGTAATATGATAAATATATCCTAAAATTGTATCAATATACA
>NW_004949332.1:29640-31257 GCF_000317375.1 Microtus ochrogaster | reverse complement strand
CTATCAGTATCTCTGAAGTTTTACTAGATGCTTTGTGTTCTTGTACAGCCTGAATGCCTGGTGACCTTTTTTAAGAATACTACCTTATAACATTCTTCCCAGAGGCATGAGTTTCTTGAACTGAAGGAATGCTAATCTGGGTATCCTATTGTGCAGCAGTTCATGACTCTATAAATTGGCTGCGACATTAGCTGATGAGATGTTAACCTCCCTCTCTGTCCTTCTAGCCCTATTAATTGAACCCATCTTGTGCTTTGTTTCACTTGAGACAGTGTTTCTATTCCTAGGATCTGTACATCTGCGTCTTGGAAAGGACAATTCAGATGCAAAGATTCTGAAGTAAGGATAGTTATATCTGCACCTGTGTCCAGTAATTCCTCAGTTACAATGCTATTTATACACACTCTCAGCTTGGGTCTTTGTTTATTTATAGAAGTCTGCCAAAACATGTTTCCTATTTCTTATTTGAAGTTTTGATTTATCCTCCAGAACAGAATGTGGGTTTTTTTTTTTTTGTGAGTTATGTCCTCCACAGTAACTGGAATGACTGGACCATGTTTGATGTGGGGGCCTGTGAGAGCTACCCGCAGATGTTTCCTGTTAGCAGTAGGTTCCCTTGTCTGTTTTTTATTGATTTACATTCATTGCCCAATGTTGGCCTTGGACATATCTTCTACAGAATCCAGAATATTGAGATCTGAGCCCTTCTATTTTTGTCATTGCCAGAGAAGACATTATTTCTAGGAATTTCTTCTTTACAATACCTTCTCAGAGGTCTATTGTACCACAATTAAAACATTTGACATTTTGATGTCCCCTCATACCATTGGAAATTGCTTTTCATACCCAACCCTTAGTATTATAGTCAAATGCCTCAACTTTCATTGTATGCATGATCCATTCATTCATTAAACTCAGAGCTTAGCCAAGTCCACAGCTAGAGGCAGTGTGGTGGTGACACAGAATTTACCATGATGTGATTGCACGTCAGAAATGAAAGGCAGATAGATATAGAGAAAGGAGGTTGCACTTCTGACTAAAAATCACTGGCAGAATACGCAGCTATGTAGTTTGATATCAGAGGGGAGGAGCTACAGTCTTTATGAGTGAGGAAAGAAGAAGGTCTAGAGGCAGAAATCCAGTGTCCCAGAAAAATAGCATGGACTTCAGCAAAAGCTGGCTTTGTGTTATCACACACAAAGTACAGGGTACATGAGAACAGGTGGGCACAAAACTAATGCCTACATCATCATGACGAGTTGAGAGACTGAGTTAGGGGCTTTAAGTCTGATAGGCAAACAATTGACCAATAGTGGGTCTTTTTATGTGGGGGAACCACCGCTGTGTGATTGCACACTCATGGATGCATGGCCAGATGTGTGGGAAGAACCTACCATTTGTTGTTGGGTGTAGAATTCCAGTGATTTTAAGTTGGAAAATTGACCTTTTAGAAGGGTTAGAAGTTACAGGATCCCTATCAGTCCTCGCTGCAAGGGATATCCTGCTGAGCTGACAGCACCAATGGAAGATGAACAGCAGTATGTCCATGGCAGGTCTTTTGGTGGGTGGAACACTGGGGAGGGTGGGAGACAGACAGATACACTATGAGGAGAGATT
>NW_004949332.1:26828-29178 GCF_000317375.1 Microtus ochrogaster | reverse complement strand
CAGAGAACTGAATCCCAGGGTCATAGTCAAGATAAGTCAGACATCTGAGCTTAGAGGCAGTCTCAGGGAGAGAACAGGGTCTCTTTTTGTCAGGTAGAAGGAATTGTCACCTATGTTGTCAAGTTTAGAGAGAGCTACCAGGCCATCATAGACTGCAACTTCTGAACATCGGGGCCTCCAAGAAGGCTGACATTGCCAAGACTACTATAAACCCCAAAGATGGGAGGAGAAACATCACTAACCTGAATCATCATGGCCAAATTAATTAAATCAAGAAATTAATTAAAGCAAGCTTTTTTATTCATGTACACGTGCTACTGTTGTTTGCTGTTGATCTCTTTATTCTTTCTCATATAGCAGCCTTCATTGCAGTTCTCAAGTCAGATGATGTCACCACGTATACTCTATAATCAATATTGTATTGATATTTTTCTATTATTATGAACTTTCATCATCAGTTTTCTATTGTTGATAGCATAAATCAACATATTTATTGGACATTTGTTGAACATATAACTCAAATTAAGAACTGATATTGTAAAATGATGCAAGGTTGATCTTGGCAGGCCAAGGGGCCCTGTGGCAGGTGAGAGCCCAAGGTGGGTGAGGAACAGACACACCATGAAGGCAGATCTTATGTGGGAGTTTTATTTTTTTTTTTTTTTTTCGAGACAGGGTTTTTCTGTGGCTTTGGAGCCTGTCCTGGAACTAGCTCTGTAGACCAGGCTGGTCTCGAACTCACAGAGATCTGCCTGCCTCTGCCTCCCGAGTGCTGGGATTATAAGCGTGCGCCACCACCGCCCGGCATATGTGGGAGTTTTATTGAGATAAAGTGAGTGGGGGAGGGAAGACAAAAGAGAAATGTGGAGAGAAAAAGGAATGAGAAGCAAGGACCAGCTTGCATCTCCAGAAGGGTGTGGGGAATCAGGAGTGGACAAAGCTTGACTCTTAAAGGGACCTTTATCCCTGCATAATCTGCAGAGTGTACATAGTGACATAGTAGCCATAGGACCCTGGGCATGCCGGGGAACTGCCTACATTTCTGTTCCCATTTAACCTGACTTAACCAAACACTTGTCTACAGCAAAATGATGACATGAAAATAAAAGTGCATTTCCTTTTGTAGGCTTTATATATAGAGAATTCTTTGTGGAATTACCCAAATAAGGGTGTTTTCTCTGGTTTGATGTAGCACAAATTCTAATTGGTCTTAATAACTAAAATCCCTGAGTCAGTTATTGGGGTAAATGGTGAAAGACTTGAGAAGTAAAGGAGCTAGACAGTAGAGAGACTTTTTACATCTACTGACTCCTCAGACCAAAGGGGACAAGATCCTGTCTCCACAAATCCTCAGACTGAAGGGTTCTCCTGTCTCTACAAATCCTCAAATTGAATGGGGTAAACTCCTGTGTACTGCCTCCTTATAATCCTTTCTCTGCACAGCCATATCACTTCCTGTCTCCACCTCTCTAGTTCTGGAATAAATGGCATGTGACTCCCAAGTATGAGTCGCTACCACCTGGCTCTATTTCTCTTTTAGACTGAATCTATCTCACATAATGCAGAGTGGCCTTCAACTCACAGAGGTCCATCTGTCTCTGCCTCCTGAGTGCTGAGATTAAAGGTATGTGCCACTACTGCTTGACCTCTATGGCTGACAAGTGGCTCGCTCCACACTCAAAAGGGATAGCTATAATGCCCACAGAACAAAGTACTGCTTCTGGCTTTCGCTGAAGTGAAGGAAGAACCTTATCAACAGATACCACAGTACACATTTCAGAGTTCAGAGTCTTCCAATTTTTAAATGAACTTGAATTCATGGGGAAGGGAACATCCCTATTCTTGTCCATTTCCAAAGCTTCTACCAGTTGTCAGGTCTAGTAGGAGGGGGCCCTCAGAAAACCTCCATTTCATAAACTGTCTAATATAGGGCAACTTTGCCAAGGGAAGACGGCCAGGAAGATTTCACTCACATGTCGCCAAACATCAGAATTAAATATCAGTTTTTTACCTTATCCATTCACCAAAGGGACATAAGAATTCTCACTAAAGCAGAAAGGGCCTCGCTAGTATCAACTGTCCTCTTTGAACATATTATTCTGTTGTAGGAGGCCACTTGTTTGTTTCCAACTGCTCAGCCCAAAATAACCACACAGAAACTGCATTAATTAAATAACTGCTTGGCCTATTATATTAGCTCTTTTTATTGACTAGTTTTAACATCTTAATTTAACCCATTTCTCAGTCGGTAGAACATGAGACTCTTAATTGCATATTCATCGATTTAATCCCCACATTAGTTTCCAATTAGTTGTAGGAGGTTACTTGTTTGATCCCAGCTGCTCAGCCC
>NW_004949332.1:26105-26596 GCF_000317375.1 Microtus ochrogaster | reverse complement strand
TTGGTGACTCAAAAGGATTCCTGTTACATTATTTCTTGCTTCAGTTTCCTCCCTTATTCAGTTTTTAAAATGAAATAATACATCCATTATTATTATATTATTATTATTCCTGCAACATCAGTCTTGCAGGAAGATTGACAATGAATTCATATCTTATTCTTTTACCAAGCTTATGCTTAAAATTAAATAATGTTAGTCCTCTCTTCTCCTAATTATCCATAAAAGTATTTTATTTGCATGTATTAATGATGTACAATGGGTTTCATTTTGACATTCATATATGTATAAATTTTTTTGTTTTTATTAAGCAATTTTTTTGTCCATTCCTCAGACTTCCTTCCTTCTCCCATTCTCATGGTCCCCATACTTTCAATTTACTCAGGAGATCTTGTCTTTTTCTACTTCCCAGGTAGATTAGCTCCATGTATGTCTCTTATGGTCCTCTTTATTGTCTAGGTTTTTTTGGGTAGTAAATTGTAGGCAGGTTTTTT
>NW_004949332.1:24423-25825 GCF_000317375.1 Microtus ochrogaster | reverse complement strand
GAGAAGTGCCCACTTTATTCTACATCCTCTGCAGCATAAGCTATCACTAATGCTTTTGATCTTGGCCATTCTGTTAGGTGTAAGATGGTATTTCAGAGTTGCTTTGATTTGTATTTCTCTGATGGCTAAAAATGTGAAGCATTTCCTAAAGTGTCTTTCAGCCATTTTGGATTTGCCCATTAAGAGTTTCTATTTAGGTCTTTACCCCATGAAGTCATGAAGCTGACTTGATCTCTAGGTCTCAGTGGAGCTGGCTGTTGTCAGCCTTGCCCCCGGTCTACCTATTTAGGGCCTGGATATGTAGAAACACTGTATTTTTTCCAATAATAATAAAAATAAAAATAAAGGTTTCAAGAGTTTAGCTGAAAGCTAAAGGGCAAAACACTAACTTAACATGAATAAAGTTCTGAACTAGGTAATCACTAATTAAATGCCTTTCACATTTGTGCAAAATATACCGTGGTAATTTACCATAGTAATGACTTGAGCAGAAAAGTATTGGAACTCTAGTGGTGGTAGAGTGGTGGTGTATCTCTAGTAAAAGAAGAAAAGGGAAGGTGACAGGATCTTCCCTCAAGATTCTAGTAATTGCTCTGCTTTCCCTTAATGGTAACTGATCTCAGGAGATGCTACAGCAGATAAGTAAAACATTAATTGAAGAGGGGACTCTATGATGCAAGTTGACTGAAGTCATCATCTGTGATGAGAAAATTTCCGATGATATTTTGGGGTCATTAAAGTTTCTATAAATAACCCATCTTTATGTTCCATAAATATTCCTCAAAAATCATTGGTTCACCAAGTTGCATTTTGATGGAACCGTTATTTGGCCTGTTACCTGTACCCTTTCTGGGTAAGCAGACATTTTTAGTCACAGCTCCCAGAAAAAGGCATTGAAACAAAAGTGGGGCAAGAAGGTAAAAGAAGCAGAGCCAGGTATGGTGGCACATTCCTGCAATCCCAGAACTTGGATGGTGAGGCCAAGAGTACCAAGAGTTCAAAGTCATTTCTGAATATATAGGCAGTACAACCAGTCTCAAAGATTTTAAACAAACAAACATACATGGAAATGGTGGCTTACAACTGTGAACCAAGCACCCAGGAGGTTGAGGAAGCAAGATAACCATCTATTTGAGATCATCAGTGAATTCTAGGCCAGCTACTAGAGTTATACTTCAAGACCGTTATTCAAAAATCAGGAGCACAAGGAGAGAGAGCACGAGCAAGGAACTGGGGACCGCGAGGGGTACACGCACACACAGAGACAAGGGGGATGTCCTATTGGGAACTCAACAAGGCCAGCTGGCCTGGATCTGAAAAAGCTTGGGATAAAACCGGACTCGCTGAACTTAGCGGACAATGAGGACTACCGAGAACTCAAGATCAATGGCAATGGGTTTTT
>NW_004949332.1:21537-23505 GCF_000317375.1 Microtus ochrogaster | reverse complement strand
ATTCCCTGGAAACATCCTAGCTGAACAGGCAAGGGATGCAGATTAGCTAACTGAAGACCTTCAAACTTCTTCCTCTCCTTCAAACCCACTTTCCTAGTCTCATCCCTATCTATGCAGCAGATAATGGGCTTTAGTCTTTCTTTTCTGTGTCCTGACATCTGTAGGTCTTATAAACCTTCCCCTCCTAAACTCCCTCTCTCATTTTGTAGTTTCATATGAGCCTACAGCTAGGACGAACCCCCCCCCCCAAAAAGCCACAGTTCACTTTGGTTAAGAAGGTGGGAAGGCTGTAAATTTTCCCTTTACTTTGTTCCTTAGATCTAACCCTCAAGTCCCATACCCACTGCTATAGCAGAACTTCTGTTCTTATCTCTTTTCACTGCCTCCCTCCATTCAAAGGAGGTGAAATAAGCAGACCATGTTTTGCTCTGTTCTTCTTCCTCCTGTGAATGCCTTCAGACACTAGTCTATCTCTGTTACTAATTGTAAGCTCCCATTACACAGAAACACATTTCACCTAAAATCCCTATTGACTACAGCTATCAACTTCAATGAAAATTTCCTAACAGACAACATACAGGCATCATACATTCCAAAAATCCATAAAGAAAACAAAAACCAGGGGGAGAAACACCCACCAAACAAAGTCAAACCCATAAATCAGCATCTATATCTCCTGTTATCCTAATCGCAGATTCTTTGATTCCAGTATAAAAACTCTATAACACTCAGAAGAATATGACTCTGAGTGACTCAGAGGAATATGGACTCCACAAGAGTCCAGCTATCCTCCAAAACAGCAGGCCCTGAATATTCCAATATACTTCAAGCACAAGACAATGACCTGAAAACCATCCATATGAAGATAGAGGTCCTTAAAGAGGAAACTAATATATCCCTTAAAGAAATCCAGAAAAATACAAAGAGATAGTGGAAAGGAAATGTAGAACACTGTTAAAGACCCGAAAAGAGAAATAGGATCAATAGAGAAGCCCCAAATTGAGGATATATTTACTAGAAATGAAAAAGAATTCAGATAAGAAGTACATAGTCAAGCTTCACAAACAGAACACAATAGATAGAAGAATCTCAAGTGTTGAAGACACAAAAGAAGAAATGGTTCTTTTAAAGAAAATATTAAACCTCAAAGTTTCCTGAAAAAAATCCAGGAAATCAGACTCTATGAAAAGATAAAACCTATGAATAATAGGGATAGAGGAAGGATAAGAATCCCAGCTCAAAGGCTGAGAAATTATTTTTAACGAAATTCCAGAAGAAAATATCCATAACTTAAAGGAGAAGCCAATAAAGGAACAAGAAGCATACAAAACACCAAATATTTTGGGCCAGAAAAAAAATTATCCTTGACACTAATCATAATAAAGGACAAAAAATGAATATTAAAAGATGCAAAGAAAAAAACGAGTAACATATGAAAGCGGGCATATTAGAATTATATCCTTCTTCTCAAGGGAGACTCTAAAAGTCAGAAGGGCCTGAACAGATGTGCTTAACACTCTAAGAGACCAGACGCCAGTCCAGACCACTATACATACATAGAAAAACATTCAATTGCCTAAGCCTAACCCGTAACCCTAAATCCCTAACCACCCTAAATTCTACCCCTAACTGACTGTTGAGAAGTCTGAAGGTGTAGAGACAAGGTATGCTGATACCTAGGGCTCTGAAAAAGAGGTACCCTGACTGTTAGGAGTCAGGCCTGGCCTACGGCTGTGAAGGGAAAGTGTACTGGATACCTACAGCTATGAGGGGAAAAGGTATCCTTGTGGAGGTCCAAAACCACGAGTCTATTTCCACTTTATCTGAAGGTCAGAGTTTGAGGTTGCTAAAGTTGTTAACAGGTGTGGTTGCACACCCTGACCTAAAGTATGGTTGTTTTGTGTTTTGGGCTTTAAGAGGGCCCATACAGGTAAATCTATTCCCCCTTGAGGAAAGTGAGAGAATTCA
>NW_004949332.1:18782-20901 GCF_000317375.1 Microtus ochrogaster | reverse complement strand
TCAGCTTCAGCCCAAATAGTTACTTCTCTGCTTCACTGGAGTTAATGGGAAACTGTTGCTGAAATTTTGCAGAAGAGTTCCTACTTCTGCCCTGCTCCTCTAAGAGAGTTTGCCAGCAGACGTGATCAAAGCTTCTCTGTTCTAATCCACCACAAAGTTTCTTATCACTCCAGTAAAAGGTCTTCACCCAAAACTCATTCAAGAAATTTATTTGAAAGGGAAGAATCCAGGAGAGGGGCTGCCTCTGCTAGGACAGAAATGGGCAGATACCAACTGAACAGGTATAGAACTTATATAGGACTTCTTAGGGACAGAGTTTTCCTAGGGAGAAGATTCTCAGGGTGGGAATTGGTTAGATGTTAATCGCTGATCTTGAACAATGCAGAGATTGGCTGAATTGCATGCTCAGGGGTTGGTAGATCTCCAGCTTAGGGATTAGCTGGTTTTGTGCTCAGTTGTTCAAGGATAGAGTGTGTATCTTTGGCTTTTGTTTCAGAGTCAAAGTGTGTTATTTCACTTACCCCTTAAAACCTTTTGGGACTGGTTTCAGGGTCAGGTGTTTCTTTCATTGGCTCTGGATTCAGGAAGAAAGTATGTTTCTTTGTCTTGATTTTGGAGTCAGGATATATTTCTTTGAATTCAGTTTCAGAGTCAAAATTATGTACTTCACTGGCTCTAGTTTCAGGGTCAGGATTTGTTTCTTTGACTGGCCCATTTACCCTACACAAAGAGCTTCATATATTCATTGTTACCATGAGTTTCTAAATAAAAACCATATAAAAAGGGCATAATGATTGAAAAGATTGTTAACGCTGCAAATTTATTTCTACAAAAGAAATAGTTTTGTGTTATAGGCAGAGAATTCTTGTTCATTTTTGGCTGCCTAAACTGTAATAATCAGATAGAATATCTATTAATTAAAACACTGCTTGGCCTATTAGCTCAGAATTTTTATTATTTATTTATTTATTGGTTTTTTGAGATAGGGTTTGTCTGTGGCTTTGAAGCCTGTCCTGGAACTAGCTCTTGCAGATCAGGATGGCCTCAAACTCACAGTTCTCCACCTGCCACTGCCTCCCAAGTGCAAGGATTAAAGGTGTACGCCACCACGGCCCAGCTATCTCAGGATTCTTATTAACTAACTCTGACATCTTTAATTAACCCATTCCTATTATTTTGTATTTTACCACAAGACTTGTGATTTTCCAGTAAGTTGCCAGGGCATCTGTCTTCTTCAGCAGATACATGGAGTCTGACTCCACTTTGTTTTCTCCTCAGTCTCTGCTTGGAATTCCTACCTTGCTCTATTCTGCCCTGCCACAGACACAAAGCAGCTTCTTTATTAAACAATGTTAACAAAATACATTCACAGCATACAGAGGGGAATCCCAAATCACTGTGTAGCTGATTATAAGTGTTTTGGCTAAAGATCTTACCAAATACGTTATAATAAGAAGTCCCCAGTATCTTTTTCAGGTACTCAATATCGATTGTGATATACAAAGATTTTAACAGATTGTTGCATATAAAAAGTTTTACTCTTATATAAAGTACAAAATTTGATCACACTGAAAACATTTATAAGATTACTCTGCAAAATGAATTTTCTCTGATTTAGATTATTCATACATGCAAATGCTTTACCACACTGATTACATTCATAGAGTTTTTGTCCAGTGTGTGATCTTTCATGCATTTAGAGTACTGTGAAGTGAAAAGGCTTTAACACAGGCATTACATTCATAGGGATCTCTCCAGCATGTGTTAGTTCATGTCTTTGAAGATTGACTGTGATAAACAAAGCCTCACCACACTAATTACAGTCATAATGTTTCTCTACAGTATGGGTTTCCTTCATGTTTTCGGAGACTACCTTGACATGCAAAGGCTTTAACAACACTAATTACATTCAAAGCGTTTCTCTCCAGTATGGGTTTTTTTTTTTTTTATGTCTTTGGAGATTACTATGACATGCAAAGGCTCTACCACATTGATTACGTTCATAGGGTTTCTCTCCAGATTGGGTTCTTTCATAACTTTGTAGACAACTGGGGCACGCAAAGGCTTTGCCACACTGATTATATTCATAGGGTTTCTCTCTAGTATGGCTGCTTTTATG
>NW_004949332.1:16487-18029 GCF_000317375.1 Microtus ochrogaster | reverse complement strand
TGCAAAGGCTTTACCACACTGATTACATTCATAGGGTTTCTCTCCAGTATGGCTTCTTTCATGATCTTGGAGATTCTTGGATTTTGCGAAAGCTTTACCACACTGATTACATTCATAGGGTTTCTCTCCAGTATGGCTTCTTTCATGACTTTGTAGACAGCTGTGGCGTGCAAAGGCTCTACCACACTGATTACATTTATAGGGTTTCTCTCCAGTATGACTTCTTTTATGAGTTTGGAGATTACTGTAATGAGCAAAGGCTTTACCACAGTGATTACATTCATAGGGTTTCTCTCCAGTATGGCTTCTTTCATGAACTTGTAGACGACTGTGTTTTGCAAAGGCTTTACCACACTGATTACATTCATAGGGCTTCTCTCCAGTATGGTTTCTTTCATGAATTTTTACATCAGCGTGATGAGCAAAGGTTTTACCACACTGACTACATTCATAGGGCTTTTCTCCAGTATGGATTCTTTCATGAATTTTTAGATTACCGTGTTGTGTAAAGGCTTTACCACAGTGATTACATTCATAGGGCTTCTCTCCAGTATGGCTTCTTTCATGAATTTGTAGATGACTGTTATGTACAAAGGCTTTACCACAGTGATTACATTTATAGGGCTTTTCTCCAGTATGGATTCTTTCATGAATTTGTAGGTTACCGTATTGTGCAAAGGCTTTACCACAGTGATTACATTCATAGGGCTTCTCTCCAGTATGTGTTCTTTTATGCGTTTGACAATGACTGTGATATGCAAAGGTTTTACCACATTGATTACATTCATAGCGTTTCTCTCCAGTGTATATTCTTTTATGCATTTGAAGAGGACTGTGATGTGAAAAGGATTTACCACACTCATTTTCTTCATAGGGTTTCAATCTAGTATGTGTTTTCTCATGCCTGTGAAGATGACTGTCACATGCAAAGGCTTTAACACCTTGAGTATATGCAGAAGTTTTCTCTCTACTTTGACTTCTTTCATGCCTACAATGATAATGGTACATGTGAAAGCATTACTACATTTAATACATTGTTTAATTTTTTTACCTGTATAAATTAATTTTACAATTTAGTCCTATTTTAAAGAGGAATTATATGTTATGGTTTTATCACAAGGTTAACAATGTTGCTTTTCCCCTTTATTAAAGCTTGCTTTTCATCTTTAAAGATAACTGATAACAACCATTATTACATGGTTCACATTTACAGAATCTGTTTTTTTTTTTCTGTATAAGAATTATCATGTATTTGAAGAGAACGGAAAAAACTTGGAGCTTCCCTGCTCTTATTGCTTTTATAAAGTTTTCAATACTTTGTGTCATACTATATTTGCTAATGAACTAGGACAAACAGAAGTATTTACACAGTCCTAGTACTCATGGTACTTTTCTGAAATGTGAGCTTATTGATAGATTATCAATAAGAGTCAAATATCAATTACTTGTACACTTGTACATCAAATTCAACAAGTATACTCAGCATGGGGATGGCTACATTTCTTCTGTCTATTTGGAGAGAGAGAGGTATGGATTTTTTTT
>NW_004949332.1:12023-16115 GCF_000317375.1 Microtus ochrogaster | reverse complement strand
ATGAATCAAATGGTAATATAGGTTAAGACATTGTTTCCTTGACTTCTTTCTTAAAAGAATGACTTGCCCAGCAATCTTGTCTTCTTCCAATACTCAGGAGGACAACTATATGTTTTTATTTGGTTTCACCTACTTATGTATTTTCTCTAGGATTACAAATTACAGGCTCAATGTCCTTTATTTATGGCTAGAAACCAATTATGAGTGAGTACATCCCATGTTCATCTTTTTGGGAAATGGGGGGTGGTTTGGGATGGGGAAAGGGGAGATAGGATAGAAAAGTTAGAAGGGGAGGATGGGGAGAGCTTGGGGGAATGGGATGGTTGGGATAAAGGAAGGGTGGATATGGGAGCAGGGAAGTATATATCTTAATTCAGGGAGCCATTTTAGGGTTGGCAAGAATCTTGACTCTAGAGGAGTTCCTAGGGGTCCAGAGAGATGTCCCCAGCTAGGTCCTTGGGCAGCTGAGGAGAGAAAGCCTGAAATGGCCTGATCCTATAGCCATACTAATGAATATCTTACATATCACCATAGAACTTTCATCTGGCAATGGATGGAGATAGAGACAGAGGCCCACATTAGAGCACTGGACTGAGCTCCCAAGGTCCAAATGAGGAGCAGAAGGAGGGAGAACATGAGCAAGGAAGTCAGGACCGCGAAGGGTGCACCTACCCACTGAGATGGCTGGGCTGATATAATGGGAGCTATCCAAGGCCAGCTGGATTGGGACTGAAAAAGCATGAGATAAAACCAGACTCTCTGAATATGATGGACAATAAGGGCTGCTGAGAAGCCAAGGACAATGGCACTGGATTTTGATCCTACTGCATGTACTGATTTTGTGGGAGCCTAGCCTGTTTGGATGCTCACCTTCCTAGACCTAAATAGAGGGGGGAGGGCGTTGAACTTCCCACAGGGAAGGGAACACTGACTGCTCTTCGGATTGGAGAGGAAGGGGGAGGGGAGTGGGAGGAGAGGAGTGAGAGGAGGGGGAGGGAGAAGGGAGACAGGGAGGAGGCGGAAATTTGTTAGTAAAAAAAAAAAAGAATGAATTGCAAGCGCAGTTCACCTATCTGAAATCAAGGTATACAATTTTGTGAGAATTTAATAAATATTGATGCACTTTATTATTTACACTGTTGCTTTTCTTTATAACATAGGATATATTACAAATTCTTCAGAGATACATTTGTATCAGGTTACGCATGAAAATTACCTTTCATGTCTTCTAGAACTTTGACAATGTTCTTCAATATTATGATCTTTCCAACTGTATCCTAAAAATATAGTGCCAGAAAAATGTATGTTATATTAAAAATTGTAAAAAATTTAGTTTCCATTTGAAGCAAACCTTACAACCATGCCTGATTGATTTATTTACCCCATTCTTTTATCTCAATAATATTACAAAAGAGTATCACTAACCATTGAATAGTTGTCTCCTTATTTGAAACATGAAAGATAATTAAGTCTTACCTATACTAGTGAGGTTCCTGTAGATCTCCCCCATCACATCTTTGTAGAGATTCTTCTGGGAAGGATCCAGCAAAGCCCATTCTTCCAAAGTGAAGTTGATATGCACGTCATCATAGGTCACTGCATTCTAAAATATCCCATACATGTGTACAACAGAAAGCATGAGTTTGACAACACTTTTAATATATACTACTTTGACAGTACAGTCATATAATTCTGGTGCTCTCCATACTTATTCCATGACATGGACATCATAATTTAATCACTGAGTCACTTTAGAAGCAAACTGAAGAGGAGGCTTACCTCTGTCATTTCTGAACCCTTTGAGTGGTTCACTTTGCAAGAGAAATCGCTACTAATCAACAATAAAAGATATGTAAACAGATCAACAGTACAAAGTTCAGATAATAGAAATTGTATGAATGATTATTTCCTAACAACAAAAAAAGAAAAGTAAGATGAAAAATGCTGGATGCTTTGAATCATGCCTCTAATCCTTGCACTCAGAAGGCAGAGGCATGTATTTCTCTATCTGCGTCTGAGTTGTATATAAGCCTAGTCCACGCCATCAATTCTATGAAATTTAGAAATACATATTAAATACCTGTTTCACATAAAAAAATAAACAAACAAACATTAAGGATAGAAATAACTCATAGATTTTTGCTGAAGTTTCAAGAAAGAGTTATGCTTTTACTTCAACTCTTTATTCATCTACCAGAAACATGAAATGCCCCAATTTAAACTGCAACATAAATGAGGTTTTACTAAAAGGCATGGTATGTTTAAAATGTTACAAATGAACAAATGAAAACAATAGCAATAAATATGCTGATGACAAATAATCAACACAGAGCAGGAGAGATGGTTCAACAGTACAGAGTCCTCCTGGTCTTGCATATAGGTGGGCTCATGGGGGATCATAACTATCCATTATTTCAAGTTCAGGGTTTCTAGTACCATCTTTTGATCAATATAAGAACCAGGTACTCACATGGTGCATATCCATGCATATAGGTAAAACACTCTTTTTAAAATAAAAATTGAAGATAAACAAAAACAGGCAGGAAAAAGGTTATGCACCTGCAATCCAATGACTAAGAAGGCACAGGCAGTATTAATGTCATGAATACATGCCATCCTGAGAAACATAATAATGCACACTCTGTAAAACTTTAAAATTCAAGCTATGGGTGAAGGTCAGTACAACAGCATATGCTTGATAGGAACAAAACCATCATACAACAATATAAAAACAAAAAAGCCAGAAATGCTGGTCCTCCTTTAATTCCAGCACTTGGAAGTCAGAGTCAGAGGATCTCTGAGTTTGGAGCCATCATGGTATATATAGAGAGAGCTACTTTCAGGATAGCTAGGGATACACAGAGAAACCTTGTCTTAAAAAATAAACAAACAAAACTGAAAAGAGTATGCTACCAAACCACCTTAGCACTAGACAGCAGTTAATTCTGCTGAATCTTATGTGATTTATTGATTGAGTTCATAATTCTGGGGAAGTTATGACAGCAAAAGAAAAAAGCTGTTTAGTTTCAACCACAACACAATAGGCACAAAGAACAGGAAATGGGTTGAGGCTATAGAAACTCATATTGTGGGATTCCCCTCCGTATGCTGTGATTATCGTTGGCTAATAAAGGAAATACTTTCGGCCTGTAGCAGAGCTATAGGATCTTAGAGATCTTAGAGAGCTTGGAAAGGAATTCTAGACACTAAAAAATGAAGCTTAGCTGCATTTATTTCGCCAGATGGGCTTTGCTTACTGATGACATGCTGTGGCTCCTTTAAGAGAGGTTTTCCTGATTTAGAGGTAGAAATCAAAACAAAATCAATAATACAAAAGCTGTGCCATTTTGAAATGGCAGCATTCTGGGCCATATTGCCAGCAGAAACTCTCACTCTTTCTGGAAGACCAGCTATGGGGTCTGTGCGCAGATTGCTAATTGCAACTTAGATTCCTTGTGTTCCTGAAAATGGGGCAAGGTAAATGGCTCTCACAGGCAGCAAACATGCCTCTGCTCTGTTGAACTGGGTGGAGCAAGCTGGCAACATGTACTTGCTCTCCCAATGACACAGCCTAAGTTCATAAGAAGTCCTTAGCATTTTAAGAAGCACTCCTGAACAGTAAAGAATTACAGATACACAATAGGACAGATTCATACATAAAAGACCTCAAAATGAGACACAGTGTGTTTAAAAAAATGTACATAGGCTTGGGAGAGAGAAGGAAAAAATATAGTTATAAATACAAGTAAATGGTTAATAAAATGTGAAATGAAGTCTTTAAAGAGACAGAGTACAGACAGTCATAAATTAAAGAGGTAAATAGAATAAAATATCACAAAGAAATAGAATAAATACAAATAAGGCACATAAAGATGTCTTATATACAGAGTGTCTAGATTATGTATATTATTGTGTTTTCTTTGAATTTTTTGACTGTAAAGGAGTTAAGTAACCAACATATACGCTTTAAAGGTATGATGTCATCACAATTTGGGTCTAAGGATTTATTGCTTTGGAAAAGAAGTTCTTTTGTGTCCACAGAGGATGAGAACCTGTGGAATCCTTCCTGACTAATGTGGTTTGATGATTCAA